>NC_091433.1:122870544-122947673 GCF_964237555.1 Oryctolagus cuniculus | reverse complement strand
GATATAATATTCTTGGAAGATTTTTTAAAAGATTTATTTATTTGAAAGTCATAGTTACATAGAGAGAGGAGAGGTAGAGAGAGAGAGGACTTCCATCCGGTGGTTCACTCCCCAATTGGCCACAATGGCCAGAGCTCCGCCAATCTGAACCCAGGATCCAGGAGCTTCTTCTGGGTCTCCCATGTGGGTGCAGGGACCCAAGCATTTGGGCCATCTTCTACTGCTTTCCCAGTCCATAGCAGAAAGCTGGATTAGAAGTGAAGCAGAGGCTGGTACCACAGCTCACTAGGCTAACCCTCCGCCTGTGGCGCCGGCACCCCAGGTTCTAGTCACGGTCGGGGCGCCAGATTCTGTCCCGGTTGCTCCTCTTCCAGTCCAGCTCTCTGCTGTGGCTCAGGAAGGCAGTGGAGGATGGCCCAAGTGCTTGGGGCCCTGCACCTGCATGGGAGACCAGGAAGAAACACCTGGCTCCTGGCTTCGGATTGGCATAGCGCGCTGGCTGTAGCAGCCATTTGGGGGGTGAACCAACGGAAGGAAGACTTTTCTCTCTGTCTCTCTCTCTCTCTGTCTCTCTCTCTCACTGTCTAACTCTGCCTGGGAAAAAAAAAAAAAAAGAAGTGGAGCAGCCGGGCCCGAACCGGCGCCCATATGGGATGTTGGCGCTTCAGGCCAGGGCATTAACCCGCTGAACCACAGCACTGGCCCCTGGATCTTCAATATATCATCCCAATCTCTTCTGGCCTGTAGGGCTTCTGCTGAGAAGTCTGATGTTAATCTAACTGGTTTTCCTTTAAATGTAACTTGATGTTTGTTTCTTACTGTATTTAGGATACTCTCCTGTCTTTAACTTTTGACAGCTTGACTAAAATATGCTTTGGAGAAGCCATTTTTTTGGTTGAGAGTGCATGGGTTTCTGTGAGCTTCTGTGTCCTTGTCAATGGCTCTTTCAAGACTGGGAAATTTTTGACTCTTATCTCAGTTAGCAGGTTCACAACACCTTTCTTCCTTTTCTTCTCTTTCAGAAATACCTATAATAGGAATATTTGGTCATTTAACGATATCCCATATTCTGTGTAGACTTTCTTCATTCTTTTTTAATATTTATTTGCCTATTTGAAAATAAGAGTTATAGCAAGGCAAAGGCTGAGAAAGAAAGAGAGAGAGAGAGAGAGAGAGAGAGAGACAGGTCTTCCATCTGCAGGTTCACTCTGCAGGTCCACAATGGCCGGAGCTGCGCTGATCTGAAGCCAGGAACCAGTGGCTTCTTCCGGGTCCCCCACACAGGTGAAGGAGCCCCAGGACTTGGGCCATCCTCTACTGCTTTCTCAGGCCATAGTAAAGAGCTGGATCAGAAGTGGAGCAGCTGAGACTCGAACCGGTGTCCATATGAGATGCTGGCACTGCAGGCGGCAGCTTTCACCGCTATGCCACAGCATGGCTCCTCTTCATTCTTTTTGATTATTTCATCTTTATTTGTTTTTTTTTTTTTTTTTTTTTTTTGACAGGCAGAGTGGACAGTGAGAGAGAGAGACAGAGAGAAAGGTCTTCCTTTGCCGTTGGTTCACCCTCCAATGGCCGCCGCGGCCAGCGCGCTGCGGCCGGCGCACTGCGCTGATCCGATGGCAGGAGCCAGGAGCCAGGTGCTTTTCCTGGTCTCCCATGGGGTGCAGGGCCCAAGCACCTGGGCCATCCTCCACTGCACTCCCTGGCCACAGCAGAGGGCTGGCCTGGAAGAGGGGCAACCGGGACAGAATCCGGCGCCCTGACCGGGACTAGAACCCGGTGTGCCGGCGCCGCTAGGCGGAGGATTAGCCTAGTGAGCCGCGGCGCCAGCCCTATTTCATCTTTATTTGTGTCTGATGTAGTTATTTCAAAATTCTTGTCCTTGTGATCTGAAATTCTTTCCTCCACTTGGACTATCCTGCTGTCAAAGCTCTCAATTGTATTTTTTATTCCACTGATGGAAGATTTCATCTCCAAAATTTCTGTCTGGTTCTTCTGAATGGGTTCTTTTTTTTTTTTTTTTTACAGGCAGAGTGGACAGTGAGAGAGAGACAGAGAGAAAGGTCTTCCTTTCCCGTTGGTTCACCCTCCAATGGCCGTGGCGGCCAGCGTGCTGCGGCCGGCGCACTGCGCTGATCCGAAGGCAGGAGCCAGGTGCTTCTCTTGGTCTCCCACGGGGTGCAGGGCCCAAGCACCTGGGCCATCCTCCACTTGCACTCCCTGGCCACAGCAGAGAGCTGGCCTGGAAGAGGGGGCAACCGGGACAGAATCCGGCACCCTGACCAGGACTAGAACCCGGTGTGCCGGTGCCGCAAGGTGGAGGATTAGCCTATTGAGCCGCGGCGCCGGCCCCTGAATGGGTTCTATCTCCTTAGAAATATTTTCATTCATGTCACTCGTTGATTTTCTCCTTTCTTTAACCTATCTGTATTCTCTTCCATCTAGTTCAGTTTCCTTACAGTCATTATTTTGAGTTCTACATCTGTCATATCTTAGATTTCCTTCGGTTCAGGATCTAATTTGGAAGAGTAGTGTGTTCTTTTGGAGGAGTCATGCTACTTGGCTTCTTCATGTCTCTTTGTCCCTATATTGATGTCTGTGAATCTGGTGTACTCATCCTGTCTTCTTTATGGAGTAGGTTTTATTGGAAAAGAGTTTATGGTTTGACCAGAATGCCTGATATTACTTGGCTTGTGGCTTTGTTTTTGGTTCTAGGTGAACCAAGGAGTGTAGTCTCTGAGTGAATTATTTTGTCTTAATCAATGTCAGCTACGTCTATAAGTGACACAGTGGTTTAGTCTGCTGCAGTTCACAAGGACAGAAGTATGGATTTGAGATGATTAAGGGTTTCCTGGGGTGTGTGTCTTTGCTGCACACAGAGTTCAGTATCAGTTTCCCTGGTGAATGTGATCACCAGGGCCTTTTGCTTGGTGCTGGGGGAGCAAAGGGTGACTTCCCCTTGTTTTAGCAAGCCTGAGTGGTGTCAGGGCTTGTGGCACCAACTGCTGAGGCTCTATGACCGTGTGAGATGGATGGACCCTTCCTCAGGTCCTGCTAGGACCGTCCAACTGGTGCATGGCTTGTAAAACCAGCAGCCCTAGTCCTACAACTAAGGATGTGAACTGAACCCTGTTTCAGTCCTACAGAGAGACTAGCAGGTATACAAGAAATTTTACTCTGGAGAGTATGAGTCAGGAAACATGGGATGCAAGTAGATTTTTCTCTATATCCACTGTTTAGATTCCAGTAGCACCAAGAAATTTAGAATGAATTGTTACAGTCCTGGTGCTGCAGGTTGTGGTGGGTTCACGGTTAGATCTCCCAGGGTGGGAGTGCATTTTTTATGCGCTGCTTCTGGTGTTCCTTCCCAGAAGCTCAGGTGAACCCGCCTGACTCCTGTGGAGTGTGTGAGTCTAACTCTGGAGCCAATGCCCCCAAACTCCCGCAGTTGCAGGATGCGGGAAATCTGCCCGTTGGCCCACGTGCTGCCCTGCCTCTGACTGAGGTTCTGGTGGGAGCATTACAGAGGCATGCGGCTCGACTTTGTGCTGCCGAGGATAGTGCCCTGTGCAAGTGGGAGAGGGGAGGCAAGCAGTGTGGTTTCCCTGCTCCAGGCCAGGTTTCTCAGACCCTGGTCCGCTCTCCAGGCTGAAGTAAAAGTCAGTGGGTGACTGTGGAATCCCCTCTGAACTAAAACTGGAAGCGTGGGACACACAGCAGTTTCTTGCTGCTTTGATGTGGTAAGCTGGCTGCGCCATGGGGCTGGCTGTAGCGGAGTCTCTGCTCTCCTCTTGTCCCACAGAGTCTTCATTTTTTTCTCACCTCTTTGCTGCAAATTTCAGTCTGTCAGACCCTTGAAAACGTAGTACTTCCTTTGTTCTTTTCATATCTCAAAGTAGCTGAAGCCATCCTGGCTCTACCCTTACAGTTTTGGTGTAGACAATGTGTTCTGCAGCAGAGAACTTCTCTGGGCCAGGACAGAAATGACCATGGAAGAAGTCAGAAAATGAAATGCTGTATCAAAGTCCAAAGCATGGAACTCGTGAGAAAGAGCTCTCTCCTCAAAACAACGTAGGATAGAAGGAAGAAAGAAAGGAGAAAAAGGAGAGGGGGGAGAAACGGGAAGAACAGAGAAAGGAAGGAAGAAGAAGTAATTCTGAGTCACTGAAGGTAGAGATTTAAATTTCTGTCTCTGAGAGTTTTATCTGTTAATAGATTATATGAGATAGCGTATGTGATGGACTAGAATTGTACTTGACACATAAAAGATGCGCAATAAATATTCGCTTTTATTATTATCATTAATGACTAATCAGATTATCTTTCATGCTGAATGTTAATAAATATTGGATTTGCTTCTGTTCTAAATAGATATAGGGAAGAATCTACACTCAGCATCAAGGATTATGGTACATACTTTGGAAATATGTCACAGATTTCTTCAGGGACCTTTCTACCAAATACAGAGAGTAATAGTGCCAACGTATCATTGTAACACCAGTGAATAGTCTCTCATGGAGTGTTTCTTCTCTTGATCACAAAGTGGCACATTAAGAATTAATTACTTCAGGGAAATCGTGATGCGGCCAAAGGGGTAATATTGCCATCTAAATGAGTGATTTGGGTCCGTCATGACGAATTTTCCCCTTGCTTTCTTTGTGGTCCTTCCTGGATCCATCATTGGGCTGAGTAAATTCAAGGATTACAGAGTTACTGACATGTTTCTAGCCCACATGGCTCCAGTTCGCAGCTGGGTTCTGGGCTGTTTCCTACCTGAGCAGCGTCTCTGAAGAAAAGGATGATCAAGACTCTCACACAGGAGTAGATGGGGATGCAGGTTGAAACAGGGAGACTCAAATGGTACAGGAAGAGAGATTGGAAAGTCCATATCAAATCATTTTTTAAACATGGAATCCAAGTTGACTGTATGCCCACTGGTGCTGTACAATGAATTCATAACATGACTTTTTCTTGTAATGATTTATAAGTTCTGGAGACAAAAATGCTTTTTAAGTTATGTTCTGCTGTATTATCTTTTATTTCCCCTTTCTGTTCTTAATGTACAAGAACAAGAAAAGCAGAATTATGTTTTAACACCAGTTAGATGAAATGGAATAATGGCTTTGAAACATTTTGAAAAGTTTAAAAGCTATACAAAAGTAAATTCAGATTTAATATTACATATAACAATAAAATGCATGCTTTGTTGGTAATAGTGTTATTAGATTGGCATTTATTTATGTTTTTTTCATGAACATTTTGTCAGTGTGTATTTCTAACATCATTTTGAAATGGATTTCTTCCTAGAATTGTTTTCCTCACACATAGTTAATTTTATGTTCTTTTTCCCTTTGCTGAAAAATAAGTGCTTATTAAATACCTTAAACCATAACATTGTCCTTTAAAATTAAGTTTTCTGGTGAGAAAATACATTGGGTAGTTTGATGATGAGCACGGGTCCAAGTTTTATTACAACTATGCATGCAACAGAAAACACTGTAGTAGGCTAAGTTTAAAAAAATTCTTTGTGAGAATATTTTATAGGAAGAAAATGTAGTTTGAAAATTACTGTTCTATCAGTGCAAACATGAAAGTCTGGATGCAGGTCACTGGGCTCTTGACTGAGTCAATACAGTACTTGAGGCAGCAGCTTCCCAAAGTCAATGAGATTATTGCTTTTCATAAAGTTGCTTTTAAAATTATCAGAAATGCTTATTTATCCTCAAAATGAACTTAAAAATTGCTATCTCAATAATGTCCCCAGATATGAGAAAATATAGCTCCCTTTTTAAAAGATTTTTAGCATGCTTGTTCTTTTTATCATATAATAACTATTTGGTTCACACAGCAACTATTTTAATATGTTGCCAATTTTTCTAAAATCTAAAAAAAAAATCTAAAAAATCTTTTAACATATACTAAATGCTAGAAAAGCATCTAACAGATGAAGAAAATATTGATGATCTGGCTCAGAATCAGAGTCATGCAGTCACACTTTATTATGCTTATACCCTGGTTGGTTTTGAACACAATGAAAATAATTAAAGCATTAGGGACCTATTAGACAAAAACATATATTGTTGTCTCATTGAATTTTCTCTGCAGCAGTAAGAACTTTCTATGATTTAAAGTTGAAGGAAATCTTAAGTTTAATAGCTAGAATGGGGTAAAATCCATAAAAATTCTAGTTTGACTTAATCAGTATCATGAAATATGATAAAAAATTATTCTAAGGATTGTAACCAAATATTTTTCTAGATATTTAAGGAGTATAATGAAAAAAAATATTCATAAGTGAGGATGGTTGTTAAAAATAGATTCTAAAAAATTTAAATTTATGGATTAGAGAAAATTGAGAGATGTCTTCTTTAAAGACGCCAAGTAAATGCAAGCCATAGCATTTCTTGGATGACAGAAAAATCATCTTAAGCTTATTTTTTAAAAATGATATGAATATCTTAGAAGTCTCAGTTATAAGGAGTTAAGGAGCACAGGTATCAGGAAATGATTTTAGCAAAATTGACCCCTGTAAAGAGTCTAGAAGAATACAAATCAGCCTGACAAAGGGAAGAGAGTGAGGAGCAGGGTCCCAGTAACCAAAGGGTCTGGGAAGTACCCCGTTAATTGAGTATAAAGTGCATTTTATGATATGGCTTAAGACAGATCTGGAAGGGTAAGTTGTAGCTGTAAGAGGACTGCTCTGCTGAATAATTGTTTGGTAAGCCCACAGATCCCAAAGAGAATGACTCTTATGTACCACCAAGTATTATGTGTGGTTAATAATAGGTTAGTGCATTCATTTCTCAGAAGACTGATTTTGCCATGACTTCCAAGTGTCATGTGTTACCAATAATAAAGAGTATTCAGGGCCTGCGCCGCGGCTCACTAGGCTAATCATCCGCCTAGCGGCGCCGGCACACCGGGTTCTAGTCCCGGTCGGGGCGCCGGATTCTGTCCCGGTTGCCCCTCTTCCAGGCCAGCCCTCTGCTGTGGCCAGGGAGTGCAGTGGAGGATGGCCCAGGTGCTTGGGCCCTGCACCCCATGGGAGACCAGGAAAAGCACCTGGCTCCTGGCTCCTGCCATCGGATCAGCGCGGTGCGCCGGCCGCGGCGGCCATTGGAGGGTGAACCAACGGCAAAGGAAGACCTTTCTCTCTGTCTCTCTCTCTCACTGTCCACTCTGCCTGTCCAAAAAAAAAAAAAAAAAAAAAAAAAAAAGTATTCAGAAGTGCTAAAGTATAAGAAAAGAAGGGAATAGAAGACAGCATTGTGGCACAGTGGGTTAAACCGCTGCCTGCAATGCCAGCATCTCATATTGGAACACTGGTTCAAGTGCCAGCTGCTTCCAATCCAGCTCCCTGCTGATGTGCCTGTGAAAGCAATGGAAGCTATCACAATTACTTGGGCCCCTGCCTCCCACATGGGAGATGGAGATGGTGTTCCAGGCTCTTGGCTTCAGCCTGGCTCAGCCCCAGCCATGGTGGCCATTCAGAAAGGAAACCAGCAGATGGAAGATACCCCTGTCTCCCTCTCTGTCTGTCACTTTGCCTTTCAAATAAATAAATAAATTGAAAAAGCAAAGGAAATAGCCCATGCTTTTCAAAGAACAGGTAACAACTGCCATTCACCCATGTCTTTGCCATGGGAGTTCTCCACGTGATATCAAAATAAATTCTGTTTCCTGCTCCTGTTTTACTACTTCTACATAGATTCAGATGACATGATGCAGTAGTTAACTAACGCATCATGAGCACAGACTTCCTAGGGTTGTGTACCCACCGGAGATTTATCTTTTAACAGACATTGTAGAGTTACTGAAAAGCTGCAGCAAGTAGATTGCATCCACAGTGTGATCAGTGAACTAGTGGTTGGCATTACCTGCCGGAAGTGAAGTGATGAGGAAGGATGTGAGGGCGTGGAGTAGTTACTGCGAATAGGTGAGGATGGGGACTGGGAACTCTCCAACGCCTGCACTACCTGTCCCTGGTCCCTCACTATCCACAAGTGATTCTGACTTCCCTTGACATCCTGGGAAAGCAAGGGCACACTGGGCACACCACCTCATCCTGTGTTCTCTGTATCTCAAGACCCTGTGACTGCCCTCAGCCTCCTGCACTTGCTCTGGCTTTGCCTTCTCTCCAAAGCTAAGTCCATAGATGGAACGTTAGTGATCTCCTGGAGTTGGCTTCTCACTAAAGCCCACTCTTTCTTCCCGCATGAAAGTTATAGTGTCTTTGGAATAACCCTCCTGAGCTTAGAGCATATTTTCATGTATTATACACTGTTGCACCATATGCATAATGCATACTCCATAAAGCTTTGAATCAAGGTAACTGTCAAGTCCTCTTCCCATCAGTATCCTAGCCCCTGGCAACTGATATGCTGAAGCCTCCCTTACGCTAAAAAGAAACTCCTTTCTGGAGTTATAGTCCTCTCTCTCTTTCCCTTCACAAGTGAATGACTTCTTCCTATGGCTCCTACTTGCCTTCTCTACTCTCCCCTTACTCAACCACTTTTCAACTCTCTGGACCATCTTCCATTACCATCGTTATACTGAAAAGTTCTCTTACCAAGAACACATATACAAATATTTCTCCGTTTGCTTATCTGTTCTTCCTGGAATTCTTTCCCTCTTGTCTTCCTTTGTCTTCCTCTTGTCTGCATATCTGATCCATGGTTTTTGTCCTCCAGTGTTTTCACTACTTTTTTTTTTTCCAAAAGACAACTCTCTGCCTTTTGATTCTCTGCCTTCTAAACTCTTTGACATTCAAAAGTGAGCATGGAGGTTAAAATCATGTTCATGGTTTCTTTGCATGGATTGCTAAATTAGCCTTTTGTTATATATTTGTTAAAAAAATTATTTACTTGAAAGGCAGAATGAGAGAGAAAGAGAGAGAGAGAGAGACAGAGAGAGAAATTTTTATCCACTAGTTTACTGCCTAAATGGCTACAGTAGCAGAACCTGGGCCAGGCAGAAGCCAGGGCCCTGGAACTCCAGGTCTCCCTCATGGGAACCAGGAACCCAAGTACTTCAGCCATCATCTGCTGCTTTCCCAGGCATGCTAGTAGAGAGCTGGATTGCAAGTGGAGCAGCCAGGACTCAAACAGGCACTCTAATGTGGGATGTTGGCATCACTTGCAGTGGCTTAGCCACCTATGCCACAATCCCAACCACATAACTGACATTTTTAGAAATACTTATTTATTTGAAAGGCAGAGGCACAGGCAGCAAAAGATAGACCCAGACAGAGAGATCTCCCATATACTGCTTCATCTCCCAAATTACTCAAGAGCAGGGTTGGGCCAGGCCGAAGCCGGGAACTGGGGATTCAGTCTAGGTCTCCCCTGTAAGAGCAGGAACCCAAGTGCTGAGTCATCCCCTCGTGCCTCCCAGTGTACACATGAGCAGGGAGCTGGAATTGGAAACACGGCTGGGACTTGAAACCAAGCAGTCTGATAAAGGATGTGGGCATCCCAAATGATGTGTTAACTATTAGGCCAACTGTCTATTCCTGCATTTTTGCTTATTAAAACATACTTCCTCGCCTTGATTTTAAGCATGCCTTTTTCTACTTGGAAATAATTCAGATTGTTTGTTGTAACTGAAAACATGCTGTACTAAATTTCATTCAGCTTAATGTGTTCTTAATTCTTCCAGGCTTACTGAATTTATTATAGTTTACTTATTGTTCAAACAATATATTAGCTTCTTGAAAGTTATTAAAGTTTCTTTTCAAAAAAATGAATTAAAGTGCTTACATTGAATGAATAGCAGTTCCATTATACATATAAAGAAGGAAAGTGCTGATGTATTTAAAATTTCATATTGAAGTTACAGCTGTCCTGATTGGCTTCAAAAAGCACAATGCTATTATATGAATTGCAAATGCTAAGATATTGTTCTGCAAAAAGAAAGCTAAGAATGTTAGTAGAAAATTATTTTATTGTGTAACTGAATTTCCTGGTTTTTTTTTTTTACATTTATAAGGCATCCTGTTTAAAAAGAAAAAAAGAGAGAGAGAATGAGAATCTTTCTTGCAATAGTTTACTCTCCTAATGCCTGTTAAGGGGGCTGAGGCCGGGTCAGCACAAAGCCAGGAGCCAGGGGCTCAATTCAAGTCTCACATTAAGTAGCAGGGAACTGACTCCATGACACATCACCTGCTACCTCTCAGGGTGCACAAGAGCAGGAGGCTGGAACTGGGAGCAAAATCAGCTCAAAGCCAGGAATTCGAATGTGGGCTGCTGGGCCAAATGCCTGCCCTCAAAACTTCTTACTTTAAGATCAACAGATTAGCCGGCACGTGGCTCACTAGGCTAATCCTCCGCCTGCGGCGCCTGTACCCCGGGTTCTAGTCCTGGTCGGGGCGCCAGATTCTGTCCCGGTTGCTCCTCTTCCAGTCCAGCTCTCTGCTGTGGCCCGGGAGTGCAGGGGAGGACGGCCCAAGCGCTTGGACCCTGCACCCGCGAGGGAGACCAGGAGAAGCACCTGGCTCCTGGCTTCGGATTGGTGCAACGCGCCAACCATAGCGGCCACTTGGTGGGTGAACCAACAGAAAAAGGAAGACCTTTCTCTCTGTCTCTCTCTCTCACTGTCTAACTCTGCCTGTAAAAAAAAAAAAAAAAAATCAACAGATTATAAGTGGATAACTGAAATTTACAAAATAATACACGTTTTAGATTTTTTTTATGGATCTCATTGCTACCCTCATCTCCTGTGAAGAATTTACTGTAACTTCTGATATCAAATCTGTAAAGCAAAATATTTACACTTGAAATGTTGATGATGTAATTTGAAGTATTTCAGAACATTTTCTTTATAGGGTTTATTCCTCAAAACTTTTACCATGGCTTACAGTGATTGAGATCTTCCCTAATGTATTAGTTTGTGTCTTTGGAGTTAGAAATACCAAAGATGTTTTGGAGGTTGCATTTCTGAAAGATACAGGAGAGAAAGGAACTGCAGTAGGAGTGTGAGGATGGCAATTTTGGATAGTGAAGGCTTCAGACTGTGGTGCAGCTCTGAGAATACCTTGCCCAGGCGGTGGGGAGTTCATTGCCAAAACTGCCCTTCAGAAGGCTATTCATTGTGCAAAAATATTCTGGCCCCAACTACTGACTGGACCTTTTTTGGGAAAAGTCTATCTTTAGCCTGAAAGACATACTGGATCTCAAAGTATCTTAAGCAGAGTTGTCACCTAATTCTGGCAGTCTTTTTCTCTCTTTTTTTTTTAACTTTATTTATAATATCTTTCAAAGGAAAGACTTAATTTTATGAAGTACAGTTTATCAATTTCAATCCTTTTATTTTATAACTTAGCTCTTTTGTTTAAGAAATCTTTAAATGGCATCAATTTTATCCTGTTCTTCCTAGAAGCTGTAGTTTCAAGCTTTACATTTGGAATTTTTACTTTAACTTAGCTAATTTTTTTGATTAATACCAAGGTGGGGTCAAGGTTTATTTTTCTGTGGATAGCTGTCCATCTCTGCCAGTATCATCTCTTGAAACCTCCATGTCCTTACTTTTTTGCCAGTTCCACACTCTATTGCTTATTGTATCTTTGTATAGACACTTGAAGTTAATGTTTTTTAATGTTTTTGTTATATAAGATCCTTTGCTTTCATGTATACGTTTTTTAACTTAATATTTTCTGTATTTTTTTAATGATTTATGTATTTGTTTGAAAGTCAGGTTACACAGAGAGAAAAGGAGAGGCAGAGAGAGAGAGAGGTCTTCCATCCGCTGGTTCACTCAGATGGCCACAAGGGCTGCGCTTATCCGAAGCCAGGAGCCAGGAGCTTCTTCTGGGTCTTCTCACACCGGTGCAGAGGCCCAAGGACTTGGGCCATCTTCTACTGCTTTCCTAGGCCATAGCAGAGAGCTGGATAGGAAGTAGAGCAGCCCGGTTTTGAACCAGCGCCTATATGGGATGCTGGCACCGCAGGCGGCAACTTTACCCGCTAGGCCACAGCGCCAGCCCCATTCTTTGTTGTTTTTGAGAAAATGTGTTGTTAATTTACATTACAGTCAAAAACTTATGCTCCACTACGTAAAGAGTTTAGTAAAGAAAAGGAAAAAGGCTTTAGTTCAGCGGGAATATTGCCAGGGCTATAAATAATAATCAGATGAAAAGATATCCAACTTCACTCATTTAACGAAATTTTAAAATAATCATATATCATTGAATCTGTATTACTGTATAATTCTTTGTTTAAGATTTATTTATTTATTTATTTTAAAGGCAGAGTTAAAAAGAGAGAGGGAGAGAAAGAAAGAAAGAGAGATCTTCCATCCACTGGTTCACTCCTCAGAGGCTCACAATAGCCAGGGCTGGGCAAGGATGAAGCCAGCAGACACGAACTTCATCCAGATCTTCCATATGGGTGCAAGGGCCGAGCACTTGGGCCATCTTCTTTTTGGGCCATCTAATGCACTGCTTTTGCAGGTGCATTAGCAGGGATCTGGATCAGAAGTAGAGCAGGCTGGACTGGAACCAGGATCCATATGGAATCCTGCTGTGCCAAACACCGGCCCTGTTGTTGTTGTTAAAATTAATTTATTTAAAATATAATTCTTAAAACTTGTTTAACAACTATTTAAAAACAAAGTTTGACAGAACACTGTGTTTGCAGAAAAACTGATACATACAAGCATTTCTATCTTTTTTGTTTTTGTTTTTAATTTTTTAAACTTTAATTTCCACATGTAAGGTGATATTTATCTTTCTGTGTCTGGCTTATTTCATTCAGCATGATGTCATGCAGTTACAAACATTTTGATATAAATGGAAGAATTTCATTCTGTTTTATAGCTGACTAATATTCCGCTGTGTACATACCACATTTCCCTATCCATTCATCTGATGGTGAACACCTTGGTTGATTCCATATTTGGGCTGTTGTGAACCATGCTGCTTTAAACATGATGTTGCAGGTATCTCTTTGATACAGTGTCTTTTGGGTATATACCCAGTAGTGGGATTGCTGGATCATACGGCAAGTATTTCTAGTTTTTTAAGAAATCTCTGTACTGCTTTCCACAGTGGATACACTAATTAATATTCCCACAAACAGTGTATATGAGTTATCCTTTCTCTATATCCTCACAAACATTTGTTACTCTCTGTCTTTTGGATAACAACCATCTCACAGAGATGAGGTGATATCTCATTGAGGCTTTGATTGCATTTCCCTGATGGCTAGTGATATTGAGCATTTAAAAGCATTTTATTGTCCATTTGGATTTCTTCTTTTGAGAACTATCTATTGAGATCCTTTGCCTCTTTCTTAACTGAATTGGTTGTTATTTTGTTGTTGAGTTTTTGAGTTGCTGATATATTCTGGGTACTAATCTTTTGTCAGATAAATAGCTTGCAAATATTTTTCCCATTCTGTTGGCTGTCTCTTCACTCCTTGATTGTTTCCTTTGATGTGCAGGACCTTCTGTGTTTGATATAATCCATTTTTTTCTGGTTTTGCTTTTGTTGCCTGTGCTTTGGATGCTTTCCTACATGTAGTTTTATATCAGTTTTTTTTTTTATTTTTATAAAGAAATTCTACTGTGTTTCAGATTGGGGTTATAGTGAATATATGGATCCATTTGGGGAGAGCTGAGCTGATACTTTAACATTATTGAGACTTTCAACCCATGAGCAAAGTTTGTTAATTTCTTTAGGTCTTTTAAAACTTCTCATCGGCTTTGTAGATTTTGTGTTTATTTCATTAAAGTTAAACATAAAAGATTTTTGTTGCAATTGTATGTGGTGCTTCTGAAAAATTTCTACTTCTAAGGGAATACAAGTTTTGTGTACATTCGTGTGTGGGGGAGTGTGAATTAACCTTATATTCTGTGACCAATGAAACATTCATGAGTTCAGGTTGGTGTTTTGTAGATTCTTTGAGATTTTCTATATAGACAACTATGCCATCTTTAGATGGAGATAGTTTTATTTACATCTTTCATTTCTACATTTTCCCTTGTGTTTTCTTGTCTTACTGAATTGACACTTTCATATGGTGAATAAGTATTATGAGTGTAATCATCCTTGCCTTATTTCTGCTTTTAGCCATCAACTGTGCAGTCTATTGGCTCTAAGTACAATGTTAGCTTTTGTCTCTAAGTACTTTCGCCATGGATCCATGGAGTTTAGGCAATTTCCTTTTATTACCTGTTTGCTGAGTCCCTAGAATAAAAGATGTAAGTTTTTTTCAAATGTAATTTTTGACATTTATTTCAGTGGTCATAATGCTCATTGTAAAATGAAAAAGAAACATGGTTCCATAAAGATTTCGTGGTGAAACTGTTGTATCGTGATCTATCCCTACCTACCTCCCACTAACCTGGTCATTCCTTACATGCACCCTCAGTTGTTCTATGACAGGGTATTGTTTGCATTTCTCTGAACACATCAGGCTTATGTTTAGCAATCATGTTGTAGATAAAGTTATATTAATTCACCTGGATGTCCAATGAGGCATGAAGGACCTACTCCTCTACACGGGAGTATAGCTGAGTAATACAGCTCTGCTGTCAGCCCTCCCTAAGACTTAACCAAGGCTATGCCCTGTCACTAAAACATCTTATCTATTGGAGAAGCCTAAAGACTCAGCACTCTCACCCAGAAGAGAAACAGTAGCACTGCAGATGCAATTCTGAAGGACCCTCCCAACTTCACAGTTTCCGTGGGATCGGTGGAGATCTTGCTACAGCTGCATCATGGCTGGCATGACCAATGGTGCCAGATTGCCCATAACCGAAAGGTTTCCCCAGATACAAGACTGCATATTAAAAGTAGGATGGTCCTGGGCAAAGCAAATGACTTGGTCACACTAAGCTTTACAGCCCAATTCCTTTCTCTCTGAAATCCACAGCAAGTGCTGACCCTGAACAGACTCCTGGTTTAACTTCCCTCATGCTAATCTCTTCCCTGGCCCCTGATGCAGCAATCAATGAAAGGAAGACAAAGGAGGAAACAGGAGGCCAGCCATGGAGGCAGTTGTGTTATTCCATGAGTCATGTGGGAAAGGCAGGCCTAGGGTGGCAGGAGCAAAGAAGGAAGAGAAGTGAACAGATTCAAGATGTTTGTTAGAGATCATGCCAATGAGTCTTACTGATTGGTTGAATCCTGCGTCTGGGGGCTTGCTCAGTGCTGGTGCTGAGCACCTGAGTGGCATCACTTTGGGAAATGGGAAGGGAATGATAATTCACTGTGTCTCTAATTCTGTATGGAATGTGTGAGTAGAGATTTTAAGTAGACGTTAACTTCCAGAACTCAAGAGAGGTCTGCCCTGGCAGTTTGAATTTGAGAGACAGTGACATCCAGGCTCTATTTAACATCATAGGAGTAAATAGGATCATTCTATGAGAATGCAAGGAACAGTTGCTCTGAAGTTTCCTGGGTCTCAACATTTGAGAATCTTGTGGAAGCTAAAGGAACCTTATTTTTAGAAAAAAATATATAATCTTGTAAATATTCCTATATTTATTTCTTAAGGCTTCCATTACAATATACTACAGACTGAGTAACTTAAAACAGTAGAGGGGCTGGCACTGTGGCATCCCATATGGGGACCAGTTCTAGTCCTGGCTGCTACTCTTTGGATCGAGCTCTCTGCTAAGGTCCTGGAAAGCAGTAGAAGATGGCCCAAATGCTTGGGCCCCCACACCCACATGGGATACCTAGAAGAAGCTCCTGGCTCCTGGCTTCAGAATGGCCCAGCTCCGGCCGTTGAGGCCATTTGGGGAGTGAACCAGTGGATGGAAGACCTCTCCTCTCAGCCTCTGCCTCTGGCTCTCTGTCTCTGTGTAACTCTGCCTTTCAAGTAAATAAATTAATCTTTAAAAAAAAAAAAAAAAACAATAGAAACTTATTGTCGCATGGATTTAGAGGATGGAAGTCTGAAATCGAGGTGGTGACAGGGCTCTGCTCCATTTGAAAGCTGGGGGAGTGATTCTTCCTCACCTTTCCCAGCTCCTCATGCCGCTGTCAGTCCTTGGCACGTGCATCACTTTATGCTTCTGTTCTCACAGTGCATTCTCTCTGTGTCTCTGTCCTCCTGCTAGAAGGACACCAGTCATCCTGGGCTGAGGGTCCACACTACTCTAGGATGACCTCATCTTAACCAATTATCTAAGTAATGCTCTTGTGTTTAAAAGGGTCACCTTCTGAGATGCTGAGTGTTAGCACTTCAGCATAACATTTAGGGGAAAAAATTAAATCCACAAGAATGCGCTATCTTTATAATGATTCAAAAATCCCCTCAAATCCAACCTCCAGAGGCAGAATGCTGGATTCACCAGCATTTGAAGGGTGAATGCAGGAAGAAATGATGGCAAAGGCATTAAGACTAGAACAGGATCATATGTCTCCTTTCAAGGAAGCCAATGGGAAAAGGTTCAAAGATCAAAATGGGTCATGTAGGAAAATCACTGAAAACATCCACCTTGAAACCAAGTCTGTCCTGTGGCCCACAGGCCAATCCGCACAGCAGTGCTGAGGATATCAACAGCAACTGTAAATATTTTTGATCTTTGTGATTGTCAGGTACAATTCTAAGTACTTCTCATGTATTTGTTATCTAAACCTCACAACAGTTCCCATTATTATTCGCATTTTATAAATGAAGACAATTCAGAGTTGAAACAGCTCACTTCCTGTGCTGCACCTAATAGGCAAAAAGCCATCTCACAACTTGATCTGTTCAAGTTATAACTTTTGGCTTTCTTTGTCCTAATATATACCTCTCCAACCCCCCTCCACCCCCCATGTTACATCATTAAGTAAATCCTCAGATACTTTACATTTTGATTTTTAACTAAATGAGCTCATCTTTTCATCTCATTTCATAGATTAAATGGATTCATTTTCTTTGTTCCTCAAACAAGAAAATGAAGAGTGATGTATATCTCTCTTGTCCTTTTCTGCCCTTTTCCAAGTTAAAACAGTGGCCAGTTGTCAATCTTGCTTAAAATCTGTGTTTCTGCATTGCCATAAGCCGGGAGAGCTGCGATCACCCTCTCATGAACACTTCCACCTCTTCTCTCCAAGTGCTCCGAGTGACTGTTGGACAGTCCGTCCTCTGGCAACACTCGGACCACAGAGAACTGTGTGTCCAATCTCATTCTTTCCCTTTGCTCTCTCTCTCTCTGATGGGTTTTCTCTTGGCACCTGGTGACCTTCGTGTCTGAGACTCAATTCAGCAGGCACTTTCTTTTATGAGGTCGTTATGAGATCTTTTATAAAGTCTTGTGAATCACCAAGGCAATGCTGAAACAAGAAAGGCATGTACTTTCCATGGACATACATTTATTTCATTTTGGAGTTATGTGAAAGGGACCGTAAACAAAGAAGACAGAGTAAAGGATACGATTGTGTCATCCATGTAAATAACCTCCTCTTCTGAAAGGGAACTTTGTGAAGATGTGTGATGATAAAATATAGGCTCCCCAGTTAAAATCATACTTACCATCTTATATTTGCCTTCAGTTTTCAATGTACTCATCAGTAAGGCTTGTTATTCCAAGGTGATATATACTATTTTTAAGCTGCTCCTAGGTATTTGTTTTTCAGAGTGTTTTTTAGCTTAAAAATAATGACTACAATTATATAATTAAAGCACACTACAACAGATTCCATTAGGAAGTTCAAGCTTTGTTCATTTCATATTATTCACTTTTCATCATTTTGTATTTCTTAGAATCTAAATATCAAAATGAGCATTTTTGTTGTTTCCTTGCATGGATGTGTGAATAATCTTGGAAAGACAATGAGTGATCTTTAAGTGGGACTGGAAAACTTCTGAACACTGGAATCTTGAATTTTTAGATCCTATAAGGTCTAAGCTCTATTTTGGGCAAATTATAAAACAGATTTTTGTTGTTGTTTAATTTTTAGGTCATTGTTATAATTTTGCTGCGTATTTCATGTCATATACATGAGAATTTAAAAAGCAGTGATTCATATATCACACACATTTATATATCAGAGAAATGTTAATCAAACCACTAATTGAAAACAGAATATTACTTTGGCCCTTTCCTGTATTTCACATTCATTATCAGAACTGTACAGAACCATCCTCTGTACTCCATGGCTTCTTTAGTAGACTATGTGGATATGGTACATGCACTCTATTTATTATTTTACTTACCTGTCACCTCTACTCTGTGATAAACTTCTATAGTATGGAAAGTCACTTGCATTTTGTGTGCCCCTTGCGTAGTGTTTGTGTATATTAGCTGCATAATGAATGGATGAATGAATGAATGAATGAATATCTGGAGTTTGTTCTGTGTTGGGCGTCTTTTAAGGACTTAGATAATTAAAACATGACAGCTTCCGTGGATGTCTTAAAGAACTTTCAAATGGAAGATGAAAGAGTTCCACAATTAAAGTGGAAGCCAACTAGAAAATGATAAAAGGCCACATACTTTTGCTGTGGTCATTTTATTATTTACAGTAATGAAGGCTGATGTGGTTAGTGTGTGGATGCTTTATTATATTCTTTCTTTCATATGTATTGCCTGTTGCTAACTTTTATTCTCTGGAAAATTTAACTTGTATATTATTGTACATGTTTTTGTCTTTTTCTCATCTCATTCAGTCTTTTTTTTTCTTTTCAACTTTTATTTAATAAATATAAATTTCCAAAGTACAACTTTTGAATTATAGCAGCTTTTCCCCCCATAACCTCCATCCCACCCGCAACCATTCCATCTCCCACTCCCTCTCCCATCCCATTCTTCATCATGATTCATTTTCAATTATCTTTATATATAGAAGATCAACTTAGTATATATCAAGTAAAGATTTCAACAGACTGCACCCACAAAGACACAAAAAGTGTAGAGTACTGTTTGAATAGTAGTTTTACCATTAATTCTCATAGTACAACACATTAAGGGCAGAGGTCCTAGATGGGGAGCAGGTGCACAGTGACTCCCGTTGTTGATTTAACAATTGACACTCTTATTTATGACTTCAGTAATCACCCAAGGCTCTTGTCATGAGCTGCCAAGGCTATGGAACCCTCTTGAGTTCACCACCTCCAATCTTATTTAGACAAGGCCATATTCAAAGTGGAAATTCTCTCCTCCCTTCAGAGAAAGGTATTGCCTTCTTTGATGCCCCATTCTTTCCGCTGGGATCTCACTCACAGAGATCTCTTTCATTTAGGTTTGTTTGTTTGGTTGGTTTTTTTTTTTTTTTTTTTTTTTTTTTTTTTTTTTTTTTGCCACAATGTCTTGGCTTTCCATGTCTGCAAAACTCTCATGGGCTTTTTAGCCAGATCCTAATGCCTTAAGGGCTGATTCTGAGATCAGAGTGCTGTTTAGGGCATTTGCCATTCTATGAGTCTGCTGTGTATCCTGCTTCCCATGTAGGATCATTCTCTCCTTTTTAATTCTATCAATTATTTGCAGCCTCTGATCTTATTGATATAATTCCTTTGACACTTAATCCTATCTTTTTGATCAATTATGAACTTAAATTCATCACTTTAACAAGTAAGATGGCATTGGCACATGCCACCTTGATGGGATTGAATTGGAATCCCCTGGCATGTTTCTAGCTCTATTATTAGGGGTAAGTCTGAGTGAGCATGTGCCAAACTGTACCTCTCCTCTCTCTCTTATTCCCACTCTTATATTTAACAGGGATCACTTTTCAGTTAAATTTAAACACCTAAGAATAATTGTGTTTTAATTAAAGAATTCAACCAATGTTATTAAGTAGAACAAAAAAAAACACTAAAAGGAATAAAATAATAAGTTGTTCCTCAACAGTCAGGACAAGGGCTGATCAAATCATTGTTTCTCCTAGTGTCCCTTTCACTTCAACAGGTTTCCTTTTAAGTGCTCAGTTAGTTGTTACCCATCAGGGAGAACATATGATATTTGTCCCTTTTGGACTGGCTTATTTCACTCAGCATGATATTTCCAGATTCCTCCATTTTGTTGCAAATGAATAGATTTCATTTTTTATTGCTGTATAGTATTCTATAGAGTACATATCCCATAATTTCTTTATCCAATCTACTGTTGATGGGCATTTAGGTGATTCCAGGTCTTAGCTATTGTGAATTGAGCTGCAATAAGCATTGAGGTACAGACAGCTCTTTTAGTTGCCAAATTAATTTCCTTTGGGTAAACTCCAAGGAGTGGGATGGCTGGGTTGTATGGTAGGGCTATATTCAAGTTTCTGAGCAATCTCCAAACTGTCTTCCATAGTGGCTTTATCAGTTTGCATTCCCACCAACAGTGGGTTAGTGTCCCTTTTCCCCACATCCTTGCCAGCATCTGTTGTTAGTTAATTGCTACATGTAAGCCATTCTAACCGGGGTGAGGTGAAACTTCATTGTGTGTGTTTTTTTGTTTTGTTTTGTTTTGACAGGCAGAGTTAGTGAGAGAGAGAAACAGAGAGAAAGGTCTTCCTGCCATTGGCTTACCCCCAAAATGGCTGCCACGGTTGGCGTGCTGCGCCCATACGAAGCCAGGAGCCAGGTGCTTCCTCCTGTTCTCCCATGTGGGTGCAGGGGCCCAAGCACCTGGACCATCCTCCATTGCCTTTCCAGGCCACAGCAGAGAGCTGGACTGGAAGAGGAGCAACCGGGACTAGAACCTGGCGCCCATATGGGATGCCGGCACCACAGGCGGAGGATTAACCAAGTGAGCCACGGCGCTGGCCCCCTCATTGTGGTTTTGATTTGCATTTCCCTGATGGCTAGTGATCCTGAACATTTTTTCATGTTTCTGTTGGCCATTTGGATTTCCTCTTTTGAAAAATGTCTATTTAGGTCCTTGGCCCATCTCTTAAGTGGGTTGGTTGTTTTGTTGTTGTGGAGTTTCTTGATCTCTTTGTAAATTCTGGTTATTAATCCTTTAGCTGTTGCATAGTTGGCAAATATTTTTTTTTCCCATTCTGTCGGTTGCCTCTTCACTTTCTTGACTGTTTCTTTTGCAGTACAGAAGCTTTTCAATTTGATATAATCCCAATTGTTAATTTTGGCTTTGACTGCCTTTGCCTCTGGGTCTTTTCAAAGAAGTCTTTGCCTGTGCCTATATCTTGCAGGGCTTCTCTGATGTTCTCTAATAATTTGATGGTGTCGGGTCATAGATTTAGATCTTTAATTCATGTTGAGTGGATTTTTGTGTAAGGTGAAAGGTAGGAGTCTTGCTTCGTGCTTCTGCATGTGGAGATCCAGTTTTCCCAGCACCATTTGTTGAATAGACTGTCCTTGTTCCAGGAATTGGTTTTAGATCCTTGATCAAATATAAGTTGGCTGTAGATGTTTGGATTGATTTCTGGTGTTTCTATTCTCTTTTTCTCATCTCATTCAGTCTTGAATTTTCATCCCAATTCACCAGTAGCACTCAAAGCAAAGTTTTCTTTTCTTTTCTTTTCTTTTCTTTTTTTTTAAGATTCATTCATTTATTTGAAAGGCAGAGTAACACAGAGGCAGAGGCAGAGAGGGATCTTCCATGCCCTGGTTCATTCCCCAAATGGATGCAACAGCCAGAGCTGGGCCAATCTGAAGCCAGGAGGCTGGAGCTTCTTCTGAGTCTCCTTCATGGGTGCAGGGGCCCAAGGACTTGGCCATCTTCTACTGCTTTTCCAGGCACATTAGCAGGGAGCTGGATTCGAAGTAGAACAGCTGGATTTGAACTGGCGTCTATATAGGATGCCAGCACTGCAGACAGTGGCTTTACCTGCTACCTGATGTCAGCCCCACAAAGTTTATTTTTAAATGTGGAAGTTCAGTTGCCAGGAAACACTATAGCAGTAAACACTAAAACTCATAATAACCCTTGTGTACTGTCGATTTCCCACTTGGCCAAAATCCTTATCTTTAGAATGTCTTTTGATTTACTCATAACATTTGAAGAAATAGACTTAGTTCTGGCTTCCTTGGGGCCAAAGTGATGTGTTTACTTCCAATTTTATGTGTGTGTATCTATGTTCTGTAAATTATAGTGATTTTTTACTCAATTTTGTTGGAAGGAGGGAAGAAAGAAAGAAATTTCTGATCACAATTTATATTTAGAAACAAGTCTGAAAAGTCTATTCATTCTTCTTTCTAAGAAAATTTAAAATTTATTTTGTTTATCTGAGAGGCAGAGAGACAGGAAACTTCTTTTAAGAAAACTTTTATTTAGTGAGTACAAATTTCATAGGTACATCTTTAGGAATATAGTGGTCCTTCCCCCCATACCCAGCCTCCTACCCCCACCTCTTACTCCCTCTCCCATCGCATTCTTCAATTAAGATTCATTTTAATTAAATTTATATACAGAAGCCAGCTCTATACTAAGTAGATTTCAATAAATTGCACCCCCATACAAACACAAAGCATAAAGTATTATTTGAAAACACGTTCTAGAGTTAATTCTCATAGTACAACTTGTTAGGGACAGCAGTCCTAAATGGGGAGTAAGTGCAAAGTGACTCCTGATGTTGATTTAACATTGAGCTGTTATTTATAACAGCAGTGATCACCTGAGGCACTTGACATGAGCTGCCAAGGCTATGGAAGCCTTTTGAGTCCACAAACTCCGTAAGTATTTAGACAGGGCCATAAATAAAGTGGAAGTTCTCTCCTCCCTTCAGAGAAAAGTACATGCTTCTTTGATGGCCCCTTCTTTCCACTGAATTCTCACTCACAGAGATAGATCCTTCATGTATACCAATTTTTGCCACTATGTCTTGGCCTTCCATGCCTGAAATGCTCTCATGGGCTTTCAGCAAATGCCTTAAGGGACGATTCTGAGGTCAGAATGCTGTTTAGGGTGTTTGTCAGTCTATGAATCTGCTGTGTGGACTGCTTCCCATCATGGAACATTGTCTCCTTTTTAATTCTATCTGTTGTTATTATAAGACACTTGGTCTTATTTATGTGATGCCTTTGACACTTAATCCTATCTATACGATCAACTGCACACTTAATAGGATCACTTTAACACATAAGATGGCATTAGTACCACCCAAATTAATGGGATTTGGAGTCCCATGGCAAGTTTTTAGCTTTACCCTTAAGGGTAAGCCTGTGGGAATGTGTGCAGAACTGTACAGCTCCTCCCTCTCTTATTCTCACTCATTTTTTTACTGGGATCTATATTCAATTGAATTTATACACATATGATTAATCCTATGTTAAGTAAAGAGTTCAACCAATGGTATTAAGTAGAAAAAAATAATAAAATAAAATAAAATCATAAACTGTTCCTCAACAGTCAAGACAAGGGCTGTTCAAGTCATTGCTTATCTGCAGGTTCAGTCCTCAAATGTCTGCAAACACCAGAGCAGGATGAGGTTGAAACCAGGAGCCAGGAACTCAATCCAGGTCACCCATATGGGTGACAGGGACCCAACTACAAGAGCTTAAACCTGCTGTCTCTCAGGGTGTACATTAGTAGGAAGCTGGAATCAGCAGTGGAATTGGGACTTGAACCCAGGCACTCTGATACACTTTGATGTGGGTTGTAGATGTCCAAAGCAATAGTTTAACCACTAGACCAAATGTCTACTGCTCATTCCTCTTTTAACTTCAATAAATCTTAAGCTTCTCAAATGAAATAACCTATGCTGCTTAGCTGTAGAGCTGAAATTTGAACATAAGGGCCCTGATCTCCAAGTCAATATTTATCTTTTTTTGATTTTTCATTTCTTATCATTAATTAAAATAGTACATGAGGAATGTTTTTTCTAAATGGAATTTCTGTAGAAAACATTTTAAATTTTATTGTTTTAGGAGTTCTTAATGGTTATTGTCTCTTTGTATTTCTTGGGATGTTCAGTTTCATTTCACCTACTCTGTTTATGTTCTTCATTTGACTTTCCTAATTAGAATATAACTTGAGCAAAATAATGGTGTAAGAACTGAAAACTAAACATTTTAAGGATATCCAAATCTTTTCTTTAGTTTTTTTTCAAAACAAAAGCAAATAGAAGATGCAGTCTAATCACTTCTTGGCCTTTTGGCTAAGATCAAGTGAAGATGCAGTCTATACTGCATATTAGGTTTTGGGGAAAAGAGCAATATATGTAATCTTCCTTGAATAATTTTAGTTTTTGACATAAAAAATGTGATTGATAGGAAATCAAAGGCTGTGTCCCAAACAGTGATTATGAGAAAAAGCTTGGTTTGGGGTGTTGCATAATTGGTGTTTATTATGTATGTACTGCATTGGAGAATACCTTGAACTGATGTTTCATAGACTGAAGCTCAAACCTATACATATATGTATTTTATAAACCTAAAACTGGTGACCATAAAAACAGTAAGTTAATTAAGTCCTTGAAGTGGAATTATTTCTTTTATCTTTTCCATTAGTCATTCAGTTATAGATTATTCAACATAAAATAATATGGCATTTTTGTTATTGCAGGTGCTGAGGTTTTACACTTCAAATTATCTATTTTTCCTTTCATAATTTATTTTCTTATTGTTCTAGTTATACAAATAAAAATTCTTTTGTCAGTTACTTGGGTCTTGATATTTGGTTCCAGTTTTTCTTCTTGTTCAGTAATTAATTAAAAGAATCCATGTTTAAGAAATATTATTATATTTTCTTATTTCTCCACATGCAATAGAAGTTGATCATTTTTTGTTCCATGAAGTTATTACAGCTCACTGTATTCTGTGCTACCATTTATTTCAGGGGCAATTTATCTTCATTCAAATAATCCTGAAATATACTTCCTTCCTGTACACAAATATAAACATGTGTATATTGTATAAAAATCTTATAACTGCAACAGCACTGGGCCACTATCCTATTTTCTTAGCCCCTTTTATCTATTATCTTAATGTAGCTCAAATTAAGTGACATGAAAATGTGAAAACACAGGAGCCATCCTCCATACTTTCCTGTGCTCCCCTGTCTGCCCTAAGTCTGGCAACTTTTGCCCCAGAAGCCTCCCTCAGAGCATCCTGCCTTTGCCAGCCTCAGCCCGTGTAGTTCAAATCAGAGTCTTCACTCGGGACTATTGCGTTGGACTCCTTCTAGGGCTACTCACATCCACGCTGGGCTCTCTGTATCTACTCGGGCCTCTAGGGTGGTCTTGTCTCTTCACTGGCCAGAGGGCTTTCCCTACCACACATACTTCAAATCTGAAGCATTTCAGGAGTCTTGCTCTAATCATATTAGAAAACCAAGACTGCTGAGTGTGGGCTATAAGGCCATGTACAGTCTGTCTCTTCTCAGCCCCTTAACACACATTTCATATCCTCCTCACCCACTTCCATCCCCTTTTAGATCACGATCACACAAATCTTCCCTCTCCTGATCTTGACAGGTTCTCTCTTGCTAGGTGCTGGTCTTCTGCTAGATCCAATTTTCTACTCCTTATCTTTCAGATATCAGTATAATGTCATTTCCTCAAGGAAGAGTTCTTTGACAATTCTTTTTCATTTGTGTCAGATTCATTTTTGCTTTTGTCAGATTCTGCCATTGTACCAGCGTAGCAATGCAACTTTTTTCTTTTCTGAAGCAACTTGTCATTACTCTTATTTTCTGACTTCCTTATTGGTCTGTCTTCCCCAGTAGTGTGTAACACCAGGAGGGCCTACACCATCTTTCTTTACTTGTAATTTTATTAAGACATAGTTGGAAGAATAGTAAACAATTGATAAATATTAAGTCTATGAATAATAAAAATGTGCTTTATATTTTAAAATTATATAATCATGAACTATTTTACTTAAGAAATAGAACCAGTCCATCACATGGAATATACTTAGACACTCTGATGAACAAGGATAGTAGCTTAAGAGTTTATAGACTATATGGTCAAACTCCTATTTTATAGATTCAGTTGTAACTGAAGAACTTTATTATTTAACTACAAATTCTTTCCATCTTCATTATTTTAAGTTATAGAAATGTCACTGAACGTGAAGTTGTTTGTCATTTTCTAAACCTGTTCCCCACCTCACCTCCCAAATGCCATCAGTTGCCCTTGATAGATAAATACTACTTGGTTTTATATTTGTACTTACTTGGGGAGATTGAAGAAGTTTGTTTACCCCTGAGGATTAAATATAAAGACTTTCCAAGAAGTCAAAATAGTACTAAATCCAGGGAGCTGTGTCTGTTTAAGATAGAAGACAGAAATCACACTTAAAAGAGGAAAAGAAAATGAGATAAGATCTTGAAAAGCATGTTGGGAGAAATGAAAACAGAAAAAGGTGTGCTTATCTTTTCAGGCAATCTTCTGTGCTTCAACTTTTGAACATCTGAGAGCCTAAATAATGGTGTCTGTATCAGATCTCCCCTGGAGTCCAGTTTTGATGCTGATAAATGTTGTTTTCACAACTTGCCACTGCAAGATATGGTTTGCCTGAATTACCCAGAGGCCAAACATCATCCTCCTTTCTTCTTTTTTCCAATTTATTTTGAGGTTATCATACCTCAAGAATGGGTCACCATAGTTGGAAATAACTTTTAGTAGCTGCACGAGCCAATTCAACAAATCCATGGGCTACTTTGGGATTGAATTGTGATTTTTCTAGAGCCTTACAATCAATCTTAGGATGAGACATCATTAACAGTGAAAACCATGATTCCTGTTTCTAGATTGACTTTCAAGGAACAAGCTCACTGTCCCAATGCTTATGAGACTGAAAACTACTTGGTATTAATCACTGTTTTCTCAAAATTCTTGAGCCAAGCTACTTATTTTTTTAAACTTATGAAAAAGTAAAAATCTATATTAATGATCTTGCACATTTTGTAATATGGGACACTCCATAGACTCAAATGACTTTGGACTCATATACAGAGTCTTCAAGAAGTTCATAGGAAATGAATATAATATTTTAATTCAATTTTTCCACAAACCTTTTGAAGTTTCTTCATACTCCACATTCCATAGCTATCACAGATACCTGTTAACTATGATGATGACCTGAGCTAATCATTATGATGTATTGAGATGCTTTGTAACCCAGGTATACCTTCTAAAACATAAAAAAAAAGCTTACCTTGATACATTTTTTATTTTAAAATGCATGGATAGTACTACCAAAATTTACTTACATAGGAGGGAAAACTTCTAAAGTTATACATTACTCTATAGTTCACAACAATTTACTATGTATTTTGAAAGAGATTTTAAAAAAGGAGCTTGAAGTTTACCAGCACAAAGAAAAGAACAATTTTTCAAGTGATAAAAATGGTAATTATCCTGATGGTATACATGATTCAAATAATCACCTTGTTAATTATTATTATTATTATATGTCAATAATATTATTGTATGTCATTAAAGTTTTCTTAAAATTCCTCAATATTTGTTAATCCCTGTGCTTTTTTGAATTTTGTATTATACTACTTTTTGGATTCCTTGATCATAAGAGCTAATAGATTGAAACTAATACAAGGCTGGCGCCGCGGCTCAATAGGCTAATCCTCTGCCTAGCGGCGCCAACACACCAGGTTCTAGTCCCAGTTGGGGTGCTGGATTCTGTCCCAGTTGCCCCTCTTCCAGGCCAGCTCTCTGCTATGGCCCAGGAGTGCAGTGGAGGATGGCCCAAGTGCTTGGGCCCTGCACCCCATGGGAGACCAGGATAAGTACCTGGCTCCTGCCATTGGATCAGCGCGGTGCACCGGCCGCAGCGCACCAGCTGCGGCAGCCATTGGAGGGTGAACCAACGGCAAAGGAAGACCTTTCTCTCTCTCTCTCTCTCTCTCTCTCACTGTCCACTCTGCCTGTTAAAAAAAAAAAAAAAGAAAGAAACTAATACAGTGAATACACTGTATTGCTAATCATTATGATTAGCATTGTCATAATAATTACGATAGAGTGTTATTTATTAAATGCCTAGTATACACTGAACATTTTCCTGGCAGTGGTTTCACAAGCTACACATAAATAGCTGCTACTCTGCTGAGCTTGAAGCCCAGTGAGCAGAGACAGAGGATGATCGTGTAAACAAATGTTAAGGTGATGACTAAGGTAATGAAGGGAATACAATGGCTTTGAATGACAGGAGATAACTACTTCTGAGAGGACAGCAATGACAGAAAGTCTGTGCATGATTTATTATGTAACCTCAGAATTGAAAGGGAACAGATTGACAAGAACAGGGACATAGACACTTTTCCGAGAGAGGAAAGTGTCTGAGAAAGAAACTGTGAAGCAGGGAAATGCTTGCAGAGCTCCACAAAATGGAACAGGGTTATTGTGGATGGGGTATGAGAGAAAGAGAGCAGGATCAAGTGATGCAACGTGAGGGACAGAAGGCAACAGACACTGATTCATGTGCTCAGCACTGACAAGATCTGAGTTCAAAAGAAACCACTACATGATTTTCAAGTGATGATATTTTACAATTGAACAACTAGAAGCCATCACATTCCAGCTGTTACTCCAGATGACAGTCTGGAAGAAATCTGCATTCTAGAAGGGACCCTTAGATCACCCCTCAGAGGAATGCTCTCCTGCCGTCCCTTCTGCATGAAGCAGCCAGAGCAGTCATGGCCCCCATACACCAAATGGCAGCTCGAGTTCACTCTTCTTGCGGGGGATGTGAGATGTTAGATGAGCTAGCAGGCAGTTAGGTCAGGTTCCTGTTGGAATGAGGAAAGGGGCAGAGTCCCATTAAGAGTGGAGAAAATGCTTACTTCTCCCCAGAAGCTGCCTTTAGCAAGACAAAAATTATAGATCCCACCTCTCTGAATTTCTAGTTTTATCACGAGAATAGCAAGACAAAAGGTACCAGTCCCACCCTTCTGATGGGGTGTTTGTTTTACCATGGGCAGGCTAGAGCGTACAGTTTTGGCCCTCTGATGGTTTTTGTCCCAGCCCTCTGATTGTTAGCTGTTAGTCTGCTTCTCCCCCAAATTGTGCATAAAAGACCCCACACTGGCCAGTTTCCCTGGGTATTCTTCCCTTGGAGCCCTCCTTCTCACTGCTGCTGCAGGAGGTTTCTGACTGAAATCAATCTTGCTTTGCTCACCAAAAAATAAATAAATTCTAGATCACTCTACGCGCAATGTGGAAAAACCGATTGGAGGGGAAATGGTGGAGCGTCAGCTGGGATTTTTCCTGATGGCCTTCAGAGATGTGCGATGTTCCACTGTGGTGGCAATGGTGATTAAGGGGTCTGTTGAGAGGGGAAAGATAAATAGAAGATGACTCATAATTACTTGACTTGAGTAACTGAGGTCGATAATGGGGTGCCTTACTGAAATGGAATAGACAAGATAAGGAATAGGTTTGAGCAGTAGGGGAAGAGGAGATTTCAGTTTGAGATTAAAATGACAATAAAATAAAGATTAAAAATAATTGGAAATATGAATTTGGAATTCAGAAACAAGGGAGAGTGGATCCCAGCAACTCCAGCGGCAAGAAGGGCAGCAGTGTCCAAGTGGCCCAGCTTTGCAAAGGCTGTCAGCATGGCCCACGGGCATCCTCCCCACCTCCAGATGCCAGAGAGGAAGGACCGTGTGGCCAGAGGGGCCAGGGAGGAAGAGCCCAAGAGGAGATCGGCAAGGTTATTGGTGACACTTGCTCCTGCGAGCTCCTGCAAAAATGGAAATAAAGCCTGAAAAGTCAGGCACGAAGGATAAGTCAGCAAACAAAAAAGTGCACCCGAAAAGGAAAAAGGGGAAAGCAGGCAAACGTAGCTCACAAAGAAACTTAATTGGGGACCTTTACTCCAAATTTTATTAATTATTTCAAGTTTAATATCTCAAGGGTTCTTGCTGTATATTTAGATAAGAATTCTAAATATCAGCTGCTTATAAATGAAACAGGCAACATGGTACAGTTTAGCATTTATTTAGAGGGAGAAATACATAGGAAAGTGAGGCTTATTTAGGCGAGAAAGAAGTGTAGAGGCCGGTGCCACGGCTCACTAGGCTAATCCTCCGCCTGTGATGCCAGCACCCCGGGTTCTAGTCCCGGTTGAGGCGCTGGTTCTGTCCCGGTTGCTCCTCTTCCAGTCCAGCTCTCTGCTGTGGCCCGGGAGGGCAGTGGAGGATGGCCCAAGTGCTTGGGCCCTGCACCTGCATGGGAGACCAGAAGGAAGCACCTGGCTCCTGGCTTCGTAGTGGCCATTTAGGGGGTGAACCAATGGAAGGAAGACCTTTCTCTTTGTCTCTCTCTGTCTAACTCTGTCTGTCAAAAAAAAAAAAAAAAAAGTGCAGAAACTAAGTTGGGTCCATACCAGGCAGAGAGCAAGCCAGGAGTCATGTGGAGCAAAGCATGCAGTTAGGGGCGGCCACAGGTAGCATAGTGCAGGCGGGAAAGCAGGGCAAGAGGCCCGGGTGCTCCACGCCTTTTATTCACCTCTAAAGGGGAGTGGTTACATTGTCTGATTGGCAGGTGGGTATACAGGTGAGGTCAGGTAGGGGCGTGAGATCATGAAATGGGACAGGGCAAAGGCCCAGTCCTCCAGCTTTTGAGTCTAATTGATTTAATGCTTTCTGCCTGCAGAAGACACTAAAGATGAGGAGACTTTATCCTCTGACAGAGCAGAACAGAAAGGAGCCATGTCTGAATACATCATATACCATGTCTTAACGGTGCTCCCCAGGTCTCATCTTGTACAGTTTGGAGAATTATTTTTATCAGTTATTTTGTAAATGTAATTTTTCAGTAGCTTTAGAAATATTTTAAGAAGGAGGGAAGCTCACCTCATTCCATTTTTTAATTGAAAATGATTTTTTAAGAGGTGAAATCATTTGCTTTTTAAAATTATTTTGGGTACAATCAAAACAGCGGGATAGTGAATTATGGGAGACTTTGACTGTCGTAGTGTCAATGTAACATTCCATAGGCAAGTAGTTTTTATCTCCTACAATGCAATGCATACTAAATGGATATTTAGAGTAACAATTGTGCATTTAATCTGTCTTGAATATTTTCAGTTACTTCTCCCATGTTGGTTAGTACAACTGTTTCATACAGGAAACTACTCCTTGTTGCTCTCTCAGAAGTGTATGTACTCTGCTCCATCTTTGGTTGTGTAGACAGACCAGTTTTCCTAATTTTGTTAATGTGCTATAAAAGATTGAAAATTTGACTATGTTGTATATTTGATATGAAATTGTAAATTGATGGGATTTATGTAACAGTAACATTTGAATATACTGCTACATGATATCCTCTTTTTTAGTTTTTTTTTTTTATTTGAAAGGTACAGTTACACAGAGAGAGGGGGAGATACAAGAAAGAGTGAGATCTTCTATCTGCTGGTTCATTTCCCAAATGGCCACAATGGCCAGTGTTGTTCCAGGCCAAGGCCAAGAACCAGGAATTCCATTCAGGTCTGCCACATGGATGACAGGGGCCTAAGCAAATGGGCCATTTTTTTTCTTTCTTTCCCGGGTGCATTAGCAGAGAGCTGGATTGGAAGTAGAGCACCCGGGCTCATGTGGGATGCCAGCATCAACAACCGAATTCGCCTGATACAACGCTAGCTCCTTTATTTCCCCTTCAAGAAGAGTTGCCTCCACATTTACAGCTGGAAAATCACTGGGATAACTTTAAAAAGGAGTGGCAGTTAATCCCTTTCCAGGTTTTCAGTGCGTATGTTAAGAACTGTGTATACATTGAAATGTCTGTGGACCGTTTCTCAACATCAGTAAAATCTTAACTATGAACAAACAAAAGAGAAACAAGGTAGGGACTAGAGTTACAAATTTAGGAGATACCATAAGGGTGATATGTGAAGACATAGGGATGGTAAAGTTATTCTCGGAAAAGAATTTAGGGGGGAGGGGTAGAAAGGAAGAAGCTTGGATCAAGGCCCCGAGGAGCTCTGACATTTAGAAGAAATCACAAATACTCCCTTTCTCATTGCACTGGGAAAAGGGTGATTGCTTTGTCACCCTGCTATAATTATAGGGTAACATCACGGAATATGTCAACTCTACTTATTATATAATAATATAATATACTATGATGGAAGAACTATAAATGTTATCATCCCTCTGCATTTTTTGTTTGGAGTTCCTGGACTCATTTTTATTTTTATAAAGTATGAAAAAAAGAAGTTGTTACAAACTATACCGTAAACACAAAGTGACATTTATGTTAGCAAATAAAATAATTAGATTAATATGCTAATCCACACATTAATCTGAATATTTGTAGCAGCCAGTACACAGTAAAAAGAAAAAATAAAAACATAGTGATTGAATCATTCACATTCTGCAGGTGACTGCCCACATGGTATATTTTTTCTTTCATAAGTATAATTTTGAGAAAGAAAGAATGTTAAAAACTAAGGGATATTCATGTCTTCATACAGTTCACTTTCCTTATAGGCCCACAGTTCTGATAACTAGAGTAGGGGGCAGTTATAGAGATCCAGAGCAAAGAGAATTGGCCTCACCCAAACTAGCGAAGTGCTCTTGGCTTTCTGGAGCAGCTGTGGCCACTGCTTATGTTATGTGCACCACTGCTTATAATGCCAGCATCTTATATAAGACTGCCTGTTCAAGTCCTGGATGCTCTACTTCCAATCCTAATGCACCTGGGAAAGCAGCAAAAGATGGCCCAACTGGCTGGGCCCTTGTAACCCTTATTGGGGACCAGAATAAAGTTCCAAGCTCCTGGCCTTGGCCTGACCCAATCCTGTTGCAACCATCGCCAGAGTGAATGGATAGAAGATATGTCTCTGTCTCTCTCTGTCTCTCTGTCTCTGTCTCTGTCTCTCTCTCTCTTTAATTCTGCCTTTCAAATAAATAAATAAATCTGAGTATCTTCTGGGATCCTGCAAGGAATGGAGCTGATAGTGTCAGAAGTCATAATGCTAAAGAGCAGATGATGTTCGGTGTATGTGCTTGTGTGTGTGTGAACGACAGATGGCTTATAGGAAAGATTTATTGGACAAATGCCAGCTTCTTCCGTTGTCTTCAGCTTCCATCATTCTTTTCAGAGAGGCTGTTTTTACAGTCTTCTTTTATAGTTCATAAGTATGATCATCTCCAAATACAGTCATCAAGGAGAGCAAATAGATATTCAATTGGGCAAGTTTTCAGTTGAGCTTAAAGAGTAGCATAATTTAAGAAAGGCGATTATCATATTTATATATATATGTGTGTATATATACATATATAAACAGACTGAGGAAGACAATGAGGACAATGAAGAATCATCAAATTGGCTTCAGAGACACTGTTCACTTTATCAAAGTTTATGCCATAAAGCATTTTTCAAGGAAATTATATAATTGTTGAGCATGGAAGGATATCTGAAATTTGAACAGCTCAGATGGCTTCAAAATGTTTAGCCAAAGTGTAATTACTCACATAACAAGTAGACTGTAATTTTTAAAAGGCAAGTAAACAATCAGGATATTTTGCTGAACACAAGTACAAAGTTGGGCAAAATGTATTGGGCTTGCTGACGAAAAATCAACATGAGGTCATCCAGGATATTAGCAAGCTTAGAGAAGTGAGGAGCCATTTCTTCGACAGAAAAATGTAAACTGAAAAACATTTTGTAAGGAAGCAATGAAACTGCATATAGTGGTGACCAAGGAGTGTGCCAGATGGCTGGCTGCACCATGCACCTGAAGAGACAGCTGTAACCACAGATGCTTACATCAGCACTTTTGTAAACAGAAGCAACTCTGGTGATATCCCTCAAAGGAAAAGGTGTTGTTCTCTGCCTTTGGGAATCAGTATATTATTTTTTGAAAAATCATGCTTGTACAAGATTAACAGTACTTTATGGGAGCAAACAAGTGTGAAAAGAAAAGGATTATAGAATGAGTGACAGCAGTCATCAAATGGGCACAAAGTCACATCTTGTAAATTGCACAGCAAGTGCCAATGAAAAGTACAAGTAGAGTCATATCAAAGCAAGTTTGTACGGTCCACTGTTTTATTTTCTGGAAACCAGATTACATTTTTATAATTTTTATCTGGTACAACTAAAGGATTATTATGTTCCTGACTATTAGAAAGAAATGTCTTTTATGCCTCCTTTTATTTTTTTGTGGTCTCTTACTAAATAACTGTTTTTTGGTTTTATATATGTATGTACACACACACATAGTATTATAAGCAATAACTGACATATGAGGTTAAAAGGGAGCTATAAGAAGGTAATAACCATCTGCATCAGTTCTTTTTATTAAAGATCTTTGCATTTAATAATTTTCCCTTCAAATTGTTATATTAAAATAGCCCAAAGGTCTCTTACTTATGGTTTCTCATTTCTGTATAGAAAACATTTTCAACATTTGGCCAGCTAAATCTAAAATGCAATCTTTTGAGAAATAAACATTACGATTATTAGGGGATTTTATTTGTGCCTATTTTTAAGTTAGAGCAGTGTGAAATAATGCAAATACCATTAAGGGTGGAGACCACGTCTGTCCTAGTCACTGCCTGGCAGAAAATTGCCTTCCTCACTGAATGAATGTAGAGAGTTTACTTTCATCATACAGAGTGATATCAAAGCAGAAGATGAGCATAGCCGAAAAGAGAGAATACTGAATAGACTACATTAAGGGATAGTTAGAAAGTAATGGCACAGCCTTTTAAGCAGCCAGATAAGCAAAAGGAAGGAAAATCCTAGAAAGAAAGTGTCTGCAGGTGGACTAAGTGTTTCAAGGTAGAAGTCTGCTGTGTTTAAAGATACAGGATTTGGAAGGAGAGTGTAAGAATTGTCCACAGCTCTGATTGGCAGTGTTTGCCTCCTCCACTAACAGCATCAGCAGCAACTGAGAATTTGTTAGAAATGCAAGACCTATTGACACAGAAGTCCTATGTTTCCACATGCCTTCCAGGGAGTTCTGATGCATGTTGAAGATGGAGAAGCCCTGGCCTGAACTGAGCTCTTTTTCTCAGTTGCCCCCACGTTGAATAGATAAGCTGAAGAACTTTGCAAAGCTTCCTGTAATCTCAGCTGAGTCTTTCTCCTTGCTCGACTGGTGAATGTGTTTCAGTGAAATGTTTAAGATCCCCCTCCCTATCCTATGAATTCTTTCAAAGGGCTCAGTTTCTGTTTGAAGATGAAAACTGTTGAGATCTGACCAGCACAAAGTAACACATTATCTTTAATTCTGAAAATTGAGTCTTATATTTAGATGATCAGATAGTTCCATAGGAGGAACAAAAAAGAAAATTGTTATTCCTTATGTAGGAACCTGCTCCTTTAATGTGTTTTGTAGTCACTTGCTTACTCAGTCTTATTTTAATAGGGCAGTTTATATCCCTCTTTGGAAGATATCTTAAGATGCAGGTTATTCAGAAGTAGATAAAGCATATGGGTCTGAATGCATGATAAACTATGAAGGACATTTATCATTTTACCGTTGTTTAATTTTACCAGGTTTGATTGGCGTCTCTTCTACTGTTCTTGGAAGTTGACCATAAGAAAAAGATTCCAGCACAGGTAGTTGGTTTATTTAGGAGAAAAATCCCAGAAAACACTCATGAGAACCCAAGACTGAGACAGATTAAGGGCAAGTGCCAGCAACAGCTTTTGTATGTAACTGGGAACTTGTGCGTTGCAGTGTAAAACACATCTTAGAGTAATCCTACAAGGACCCTTAATGGAGATGGTGTATTTGCCCAGGGCATTATCAGCTTCTGTCTGTTGTTGCTCATGGGCTGGTGGAGGAGGTAGAAGAGGCATTATTTCTCTCTCACTTCCACTCTGGAGTCCAGAGGCTGAGTCCCAGAGCTGATTTTAGAAATGGGCACACAGTGAACAGGGACGTTCTCTAGCATATGGCCTGGGCATAGCAGCATCTACTCTCTAGTGGAAGTGGGCAAAGAGTAGGTAAGTGGATTGGATAGGTGGGGGATCATAAGCCAGTAATAGAGTGGGCTGAGAAAAGTCAGAAACACAACAAAGCAAGAATATTGGGCCTCCCAAAGGGAATCTGCTTCACAGTGTTGCCCAGGTGCAATCCTGGCACGCATCATCCAAGAGCAGTTATTTAATGTTCACCTGCACTTGACATTGCAATCTACCCCAGGAAGATAATGAAAGCAATATGGCTCCTTGCCTGAGGCATCTTGACAAGCTGGTCTAGAAGCAGGAAGCAGAAAACTGGAGCTCCAGGCCTCCATTCAAAATGACAAATGCAGGCTGTAAAAAGGATGGCCCTAGTGTTTATGGAGGCTACAAATTAAATGCAGCCTGCCCAGGTCTGAGCTGATGCCCATTCCTATTACCATGTACTGACACCTCTCAGGGAGTTAGCCTGTGAGTCTCCAAAGATATTTTATTACTCCGTACCTGCCAGGACACCAAGCTTGGTATAACACAGGTTGTGTTTGCTATGAAGTAGTAACATTATTATTTCATCGTCATCGTAAGAGACTCTAGTGATCGCTGGCTTCTCTTTGAAGATTTTTAAGTAGAAATGTGACTTTTGCCACTCTCCATCACCACCTTTTTTTTTTCTCTTCTCAGTGCACTATTTTGAAAACTGTAAACCATTCTCTCTTTTTGATCAATATAAACTTAGGCCAAATGGCTTGATTGTTTCATTTTAGGAAAAAAAAAAAAACCATGAAATGCTTTGCTTCTGTGTTTTGCATTTATTACGTGGCAAGTTGCTCATAGTCTGTACTTGAAAAAGTTATTTTGAAGGAAAGAGGAGAGAGCTCCATTTGCTGGTTCATGCCCCAGATACAGCAACAACTGGGACTGAGCCAGACTGCAGCTAGAAACCGGGAAGGTTTCTCACTTGGGTATTAGGAATCCATCCACCTCCCTGGGTCTGCATTGGCAGGAGGCTTGATCAGGACCTGGCACTCAAACCTAGGCACTCAAACCGTGTGAAGCCGGTGTCCTAACCACTAGGCCATACACCTGCTTCAATCTCTGTATTTTTTTTTTTTTAAGATTTTGTTTATTTATTTGAGAAATAGAGTTACAGACAGTGAGAGGGGGAGACAGAGGGAAAGGTCTTCCATCCGCTGGTTCACTCCCTAAATGGCTGCAACGGCTGGAGCTGCGCCTATCAGAAGCTAGGAGCCAGGAGCTTCTTCTGGGTCTCCCATGCAGGTGCAGGGGCTCAAGGACTTGGGCCATCCTCCACTGCTTTCCCTGGCTACAGCAGAGAGCTGGATTGGAAGTGGAGCAGCCGGGACTCAAACCAGTGCCCATGTGGGATGTCTGGAGTTGCAGGTGGCAACTTAACAGTTATGCCACAATGCCAAACCAAATAAAAAGGTTTTTTAAATTGATCACGATAATACCTGCATTTGAAAAATAGCCCAATGCTTAGACAATCAATGCTTGGGTTTGTGGACTTCTTGAAATGCTGATTGAGAGCCACTGATGTATAGACTTACTAAAAAGAGACTTTTAAGGGGTTTTGAACCAAGTTTTTTAAAGTAGTGAAATGTGTAAATAAAATTTAATTTTAAAATTCAAAATAAGTACCATTAGTTTTGTTTCTTCTTATAAACAAACAGGTTTCTTTCAGTACATTTTTTATAAGAGCTGTTAAACTTTGGTTCTAGTGGTTGAACTAAAACATATTGAAACAAATTGAATATAAAGGAAATGTTTTTGTCCACATGAAGTATACCATAGTTATTTTAAAATTGAATTGCATTTCTTTTTCCCTTACAACAATTCCTGCATTATCTTGTTTACAATGCTTTTGTTTTTAGGGACTTGTATCATTCAGTGCCATAACTCTAACAGCCCAGAATTCCTTTTCAAATCTATTTTTTAGTGTGTTTTGAAAAACAAGACATTTTTCTGCCTGTTACTTTGCATAGCTTAAGGATCATTGAATCCTTCCTACAATTTTCCTTTAATACAATTTGACTCCAAAATCATATTGGGAAATGTGATAAACTCACTTGGGTAATGCTTCAGTTTTTCCTTTATAAAGGTTGTTGTAAGGTAATTGGTAATTCAACTATTTCCTCATGCCTCATTTCCAATTCCCACTGTCATTTTACTAGATGGATTCTTTGGTTCTCAGTGTTTATTCACAGTGAATACACATTTTTTAAAAATTGTTACCAGAGCTATTTCAATCTTGTACCATTCAATTTGAAAAAGTTTCCATTCCAATATTTCTTTTTATTTCTTGTTTATTTTACCCTGTAATGCTTTATATGCACTCCAATAAATTTCATGCAAATATGCTTTGTTTTTTGTTTTCTGTTTGGTACTTGTGCATTCTGGTTTTCTACAATAACCTCCTCAGCCACATAAAATTAAATTGTAGTTGACACATTTCTTTAAGAATTCACTTTTTCTCAAGTTTTTGGATCTAAAATGAAGTGCCTACAGTCATTCCCCTGCTAAGCTTTTCAGTTTGGTCGTGAACTCACTGTGTGATACATCCCCAACTTCATTCTCATTTATCCACTTGGCAAGGTTCTAAATGGATGGCCTGCATTGCCGGTGGCCATGTTCGATAAGCAGCAAACTGTGAAAGGAAAACTTCTCCACTACCTGGAGGAACTTGAAAGTGTTCCAGAGCCATTATCTGAAACAATAAGTGATTAATCCCCCATGGTGAATGCGCTGACTTGGTTCAGGGCCTCCCTGATTTTTTCAAAGCAATTACTAATCTAGTGTTCTCCATTACCTGGCAGATTTGTCAAATTAACAAAGAGTTGCCTATGCTTTTTCTTTAACTTCCTGCTGAGGGCAACTGAACTACAAATGTGCTTTCCCTATAAATATTATGCCATTTACATTGACACAGCCTGGTTTTTGTCTTCCCTTGCTTTCATGGCATGCAGTTTCTGCCCATCATGCTTATATAGATAGTTCAGCCATTGGTCATTTCATGCTTTGTTTTGCTGAAAGAGACCTTAACAGAGACTTAGCGTCAGCTCTTTGTCTTCATGTGCATCCTGCAAAAGCAGCCTTGTCCGTGACTTCATTTCAGCATTCAGTGGCTGTGCACGCATTCCTGAATCAATGAATATTAAATGGAATGAGCATTTGTTGAAGGCTTCCTGTGTGCCTGCACATGGCCTCACGGTAGTTATTCAAGAGTGCCAGTACCAGATGTGACCCTGTCATCAGTATATCCAGCCACTTCTCCAACAACATTGTCTTTTTACTATTCTTATACATTTTAAATCCTGCTTGTTTTGTGTTGCTACTGACTATGGTTATCCCTTTTCACTTGTTATGTTCTTAGGAAACAAAGCTGATTCAAACATTAGTCAACAATAAAGCCTTAGGAAAGGCAAATTTGTAAAGATAGAATGTACACAGGAATTAGAAAGGTCACCAAATACAAACAAGGAGGATCTAGGACATATGATTACCTGGGCAGTCTTCTGGCATTAGATTCTAAGAATTTACTCAGAAGCTTCAATAGCTCATTTACTTGAAATTTTTTAAATATTTATGTCACTAGTATTATATAGAAATGTCATTTGCCAAGTTGCATATATATATATTTCAGCCAGGTAGAGTTAGACAGTGAGAGAGAGAGAGTTATAGACAGTGAGAGAGAGACAGAGAGAAAGGTCTTCCTTCCATTGGTTCACCCCTGAAATGGCCACTACGGCCACGCACACTGCGCCAATCCGAAGCCAGGAGCCAGGTGCTTCCTCCTGGTCTCCCATGCGGGTGCAGGGCCCAAGGACCTGGGCCATCCTCCACTGCCTTCCCGGGCCACAGCAGAGAGCTGGACTGGAAGAGGAGCAACCAGGACAGAATCCTGCGCCCCAACTGGGGCCAGAACTCAGGGTGCTGGCGCCGCAAGTGGAGGATTAGCCTAGTGAGCTGCGGCGCCAGACGCCAAGTTGCATATTTCTAAGTTTAAGATAGAAACCCAGTTCCAGGGATCTTAAGAGAATTTATACTGTGATTGAAGATGGGATTACATGAGAAAGGTAAACTGCCCTTGGGAAAAATAATGAAGCAGCCAAGAGTTTATCTTTCCTGGGCCAATACCCTCACCTGCCCTTTGTTCCTTTTGGGAAACAGCCTTGGAACTGAATGCCTTTTTCCTTGCCCTTCATTGTGCAGGAATCTCCTGCGTTTGTCAGAATGCTTGTCCCTTCAAAAGCAATGCTCTCCACATCCTTGTTTTTCTAGAGAGGGAATTTAAATGAAAATGATTGGGAATAATTTCCAGGAATTTCTTTTCTGGACAGTATACTCTTTCAAATAAGGGGGGATTGCAATCATCCCAGAGAACTGGAGGGGAAAATCCTTGATTTTTTGCTCTTCATAATGGGGTTGGCATTTGATGATGGTAAAGCTAATGGTTGGGATGCCTGCATCCTATATCAAATACCAGGGTTTGAGTATTGGTTCTAATTTGAGCTTCTAGGCTACTGCTATTGGTGCACGCTATACCATCCCTTTATTGCCAAGTAGGAACCAATAAAACAATACAAATAGATATTCTTGGAGGAGCGCCATCTATTTTTCTTTCTTAACCTTTACCTTAGAGTGCACTTGCTGTTAATCCTTTAATTTTCTTTTGTCACCAGTGATGCACATTACTTGAAATTCTTTAATATTTTCTTTAGTGGTATTATTGTGAGGAGTTAAATGGGCAATAGGCAGTCAGGGTGGTCCCCTGGAAGAAATTTGGAATTGTGAGATGCCTGCTTCCCCCCCCCCCCCCCCCCCCCCCCCCCCGCCAAGAAAAAAGGTTGTCTTTAGCAGATCAAAGTGTCCTGCTTTCCTAGGAATCTCCAAATTCAAAAATTCACCATGAGAATAGCAAGGGAGTGGTGATTCCACCCCTGCCCTACTGGATTTTTTTTTTTTTTTTTTAATCTTTGGCCAGATAGGATAGTTGTAAATCAGGTCTTTTGTTGAGTTTGTCCCCACCTAGTTGATTGACAGTTTGATCCTCAACATTGTACTTAAAAACCTCAGGATCACCAGCCCTTTGGGTCTTCCTCTCTAGGAGCCCCCCTCCCCACACCGCTCTGGCAGGAGATTTCCAACTTAATAAATCCTACTTTACTTTCACTGCCTTGTACTGTGATAATTCTTCTTTTGCGCGAAGCCATCTTTTCACCGCTGTTTCCCTGAAACATTATACTAGAAATGTCATTACCACATGGCATTTTTCTAAGCTTAACTAAATAAACAGAGGTCATTCTTTGTCATTACCTTAGATTATTCCATTGGACACACAAATTAACTATTTCCTTTGGAATTTGGAAATATTTACAGTGTTTACCTGAAACAGCTTCAATAAACATTTCCTTGCACACAATTCCTTGTGGACAAACAAGTGTGAGTGTCTTGCAAGAATATACCTAGAAGTGGTAATATTGACGACCCATAAATAACCATGAGTTCTAAGAGTTGCCCTGGGACTGGCTTTCCTGGGACACTGATAGTAATTTCTTCTTATGTCTTGATCATTTTTCTCTTATAAGCCAAATAACAGTAGAATTAATGAATCCTGGGTATCTACCATTCGTTATTTTTATCAATATCTTTATTAGATATTGTCAAGATTCAAATATTCATGATCATTGATGGTCCAATCAAATTGAACGGAAAATCCTAGATAGAAACAATCTGTAAGCTTTAAGTTGTGTGACATTCTGCATAATATATTGAAATCTCATGCCGTCCTACCTGAAATGTAAGTCATCCCTTGTGCAGTTGTGTTTTCTGTCCACCAGGTTAAATACTTAGTTATCAGCTTGGTTGTTAGACCACTTGTTGCAATATGGCAGTGCATGTATTCACATATCCCCTATTTTACTTAGTAGAGACCCCAAAGAGCAAGAGCAGTGATGTTGGCAATTTTATTATTGTTTGTTGCTATGATTGTTCTATTTTATTATTTGTTGTTAATCTCTTATTATGTCTAATTTATAAATTAAGCTTTATAATAGCTATGTATTTATAGGAAAAAGCATAATGTGTATAAAATAAGTATCTGTATGGTTTGATACCAAGTAGGGTTTCAGGCATTTATGGGGGTGTCTTGGAACACATTTCTCACAGAACAAAGGAGTGGCAGGGGTAGGGAGACTAAATTCTTGTATTCTCTAGTGTAGTTGTGTAGGACCCCAAAAGCGGTGTCCTTTTGTGACGACCCCAGAAACACAGACTCCAGACCAGACGATGCAAAAGGCAGGAGGCAGTTTTATTTCATTTGCGCAAATGGGCCCTCTTCTTGCTGCCGCAAGCAGCGGGGGCAGAGAGGAGCCCCGAACAATCATTTTACACAGTTTTTAAAGGGCAAAACCACAAAATTAACATACTATAGGGTGGCGTAAGTTTATTGGGCAACTACAAGGGGAGGAGGTCGTCGAGGAGGAGGAGAAACAGGGGGCTACGTGCCCTACGTGTCTAAGCTTGGATATGGGGAGGGGGTCCTTGAAGAGCAGAAAGGGGTGGCTACGTGCCCTACGTGCCTCGCGGTTTCTTTGTTAAGCTTGAACAAGCACAGGGGAGGGGGCTTAGGTGCGTACCAGGATGTTCTGTCGCCCTTATCTCTGGGTAGTAGCCCTTATCTCTGGGTAGTAGCTATCTGCCTTCTCTGTGAACTTAGTTTACTCCCCATTTCCCAGGACTGTTTTATTAAGGCCATTCTTATGGCGGCTCTTGGCTCTCGGCCGTTCCTTTCAGTTGTAACAATTTATATTCCTTCCTATAGCTTTATGATTTCATGTTTGCAGCATCCTTGCTAAACTTTGTTATCAGTATTTGTGGTTTTTTTCTTATTGGTACAGAGTTGTGTTTTACTGTTATTTTAATTTTTTTATTCAGTTGCCATGGTTTCGTATCTTTATTGGCACTTGAATTTACTTTTTTTTTCATTTTCCACATTTTCAGTGAATTGTTTGTTATTCATCTCCAAAAGAGCTACTCAAACATACTGTTTTATATATTTGCAATTATGCTATCCCAGTCCATGACTAATATTTTAATTATATCTCTTTTATATTTAAAAATTTTTAGATAACCTAATTAATTACATTAGTTTGTCTTTATAGCTTATTTTCAGTTCTATTTAAGAAATCCTTTCTTAGGCCACGCTCAATAGGCTAATCCTCCACCTGGAGAATTAGCACCCCGGGGTTCTAGTCCCGGTTGTGGCACTGGTTCTGTCCTGGTTGCTCCTCTTCCAGTCCAGCTCTCTGCTTTGGCCCAGGAGTGCAGTGGAGGATGGCCCAAGTGCTTGGTCCCTGCACCCCATGGGAGACCAGGAGAAGCACCTGGCTCCTGGCTTCAGATCGGTGCACTGGCCGCAGCGTGCCAGCCATAGCGGCCATTGAGGGGTGAACCAATGGAAAAGGAAGACCTTTCTCTCTGTCTCTCTCTCTCACTGTCCACTCTGCCCACCAATAAATAAATAAATAAATAATTTAAAGAAAAAAAAATCCTTTCTTAACCCAATATCATAAATAAGTATTCACAAATAATTTTTCTAAATGCTTAAAAGTTTTCTTTGTCTTTGATTTTTACTTCACAAATTAAAATATTTTATTATTTTACATATTCATAGTCAATATTTATCACTATTAATTGAATAGTCCATCCACCCTCTCCACCTTTGTCATATGCTACACTTGAATATTTAAGTTGAGCTCTTACAGAGTTCTCTGTTCTGTCCTGATACTCAGTGTCTGTAAGTATACCAGTTTGAGTTAGTTGCTATAGCTTATTAAACAGTGATGATATCTGTCAGGGCAATGCTTTATCCTTTTCTTTTTCTTCTCCAGAATCATGTTGGCTGTTATTTATTGACCCCTTTTTCCTAATTAGAATTTTAGTGTCATTTTTCTCTGGAAGACAATTCTGTTGGGATTTGTATTGTAATTATATTGAATTTATAGATTTAGAAATAATTACATATTTAAACTATTGAGTGTTAATCATCATTAGGGTATAGTTTTCATTTTTTTCACAATTTAAAAAAAATCCATTTATTTGAGAGGCAATGGAACAGAGAAAGAGACACTGACAAAATGAGAAAGGAGAGCTCCCATCTGCTGGGTTACTGCTCAGATGCCCACAGTGGCCTGGACTAGACTAGGGTAGAAGCTGTGAGATGGTAACACAATCCAGGTGTCTCACATGGATAGCAGGAACCCCATCACTTGAACTATCACCATTGCCTCCAGTGGTCCTCTGGAGCTAGAACTGGACATTGAATCCAGGAACTCAAGTGTGGGCCACAGCATCTTAACCAGTGTCTTCATCACTAAGCTAAACACCCACCCCTCATGTTTTGCTTTGTATGTTTCAATAGTTTTATAATTTCATCCAAGAAAAGAAGATCTTCATCCTTTTGGTTAGTTTCATTCCCAGAGATTTATAGCTTTTATTCATGTTTTGTTTTTAATGGCTAGTATAATTAAATTTTTAAGAATTTATCTGTATTTTAAACATTTTCTTAATATCTCAAGGATGTCAGTATAAAAATGAGCTATTATCAATATACTTAGATTTTGATTGCATATCCAAAGAATACCTACTGTAATCTAATAGGTGTAAGTGTTCTTGTAGTTGCCCTAGGACTTGCTTTCCTCAAACGAAGACTAACAGAAGCTAGCTTTTATGCCATTATCTCTTTTGTTGTTGCTTCATGTGGGTAGACATCTAGTAGGAGGTATCCTGTGGACAGTGACTCAAATAATTAAGAAACCTTTCTTTCTGAGTGATTATTTTCCATCAGAATATCACCACGTCTGATCACATTTGCAGTCATGTACCTTTGACTTAACAATATTTAGGATATTCTTTTTTTTTAAAGATTTATTTATTTATTTGCAAGTCAGAGTTACACAGAGAGAGAGAAAGGCAGAGAGAGAGAGAGAGAGAGAGAGAGATCTTCCATCTGATGGTTTATTCCCAATTGGCCGCAATGGCCGGAGCTGTGCCGATCGGAAGCCAGGAGCCAGGAGCTTCTTCTGGGTCCCCCATGCAGGTACAGGAACCCAAGGACTTGGGCCATCTTCTACTGCTTTCCCAGGCCACAGCAGAGAGCTAGACAGGAAGTGGAGCAGCTGGGATTAGAACCAGTGCCCGTATGGGATGCCAGCACTGCAGGCCAAGGCATTAACCTGCTGCTCCACAGTGCCGGCCCCTAGAATATTCTTTGTCATTTTCATTTCACCACTGATTCCAAGTATCCCTTACACCAGTCTTCATTAAGTACCTAGTTACCAGGCAAGAGGTCGTTTGACAATGCATGTATTTTTAAGTTTTGCTGACACTGTCATCAGTCTAGCATAGTACCTGACATGAAACAGATGCTCAGTAAGCATATCATTCAAAAAATTAAAAAAAAAAAAGTGGGAATATCAAAGATAGTTTTACACATTATGCCAGGCCATCATCTATGAGAAATAAGCTTTTAATGTTTGACTTTTACTGGAATTCTAGTAAAATAGTATTTAAAATCCATTCAATAAGTTATTTGTGTAGATGTTTTGCATACTGAATTCATATGGAAGTGTTGTCATTACAGCAGAGTTCTAATACAGTTTTATATTTGGATTAGTAATTAAATGTATACATAACATCAGTCACTAACATAGGCAGGAAAATGACCAGCCTTTTCAGTCTTGGGTGACTTTCCTTCTGGAAGTGGCTCCTCGATTTACCCATCACTGTACAGCGCTTGATGTTTGATATTCCCTTAGTTGTGCTTGTGCATGTGGGTAACTCTCATTTTAAAGGCTTTCAGGTGATACCTCCCCAGATGTCTGCCTCCAAATGCTGCAGAGCTGAGCTGTGATTTCTGTGTGTCTCAGGAAGAGTGAGGCCACTAGGATCCTTCTTATGCTGTGCTGCAGAACTCCCTCTCTTTGTCCTTGACTCTCTTTTCTCATCATTGACTCACATACTGCAGGCTCCACCGCTCACTGCCCATCAACGTTTCCAGGTGCTTCTGTGGCTGATCATCAAGTTTGCTGCTTCCTGTCTCTTCAGCCGCCTGCCTCTTCTGGCTCACATCTCAGCACTGGGTGGAAGGGTGGCCTTTTACAGACAGTTTCTGCCAATCAGCTTGACAGCCATTCCAGGCCCATTGGGTTCATCTTTGGAGCATCCAGTCATCTTGGCATTAGGTCTCTTTACCTTGATACTCAAGGAGGTTGCATTTTTTGCTCATTAAGTTGGCTATGTTTTCATCCTGTCTAGCTTTATGTCAGCAGTCATTAGAAAAGTTTGAGATTCTGGATGGCTAGTCCCTGAGTGACTAAAATTTTACCCTGAGTGTTTATTTTAATTGCATCTTCTCAAACTCTCATAGAGCATCTAGGGGGTTGAATAACTTTTCATTGATTGAACAACTGAAACTGAGATGCAGAACACATTATAAACATTTTTAAAGTGAAGCCTTTCTCAGAAAGATACATGTATCTCCCTTTGTTTATGTTTGCTAAGGCTGTCGTGACAAGATACCACAAACTGGGTGTCTTAATGCCATAGAAATTTATTCTATCCTGTTCCTTAAGGATAGACATCCAAAATCAGATTTTTGGCAGGACCAGGGATCTCTGAAAGCTGTAGATTGGGGGCCAATGCTGTGACATAGCGGGTAAAGCCACCACCTACAGTGCCAGCATCCCATATGGGTGCCAGTTCAAGTCCCAACTGCTCCACTTCCAGTCCAGCTCTCTGCTAAGGCCTGGGAAGGTGGTGGAAGAGGGCCCAAGGCCCTTGCACCTGCATGGGAGACAGGAAAGAAGTTCCTGGCTCCTGGCTTTGGATCAGCGCAGCTCTGGGCATTGCAGCCAATTGGGGAGTGAACCATCAGATGGAAGACCTCTCTCTCTCTCTCTCTCTCTCTCTGTCTCTCCTTCTTTCTCTGTGTAACTGACTTCCAAATAAATAAATAAACAAATCTTAAGGAAAAAAAAGCCGTAGAGGGAGAATCCTTTATTACCTCTTTCTTCCTAGTTTCTAGTTGTTTGCTTGCCATTGTAACTTTCCTTGACTTGTAGCTTCCGTCCTCCAGTCTCTATGAGATCATGTTCTCCCTTAACATGTCTGTGTTTGGTCTCTTCTGTGAAGAATTCATTTGCATTGAATTAGAGAATTCAGTTTGACTTCATCCAAATTTGATAATATCTGTGAAAATCCATTTCCAAATAAGGTCATACTCATAGGTATTGAGGATTTGGACTGTGGCGTAGCCTTTGCAGAACTCATTGAACAACAGCTTTGTCAGTGGACTCTGAGATGAGCATGACGGCATAGGGGTGTGTGTTGAAGATGTATTCTGAATTTTAGGGGTACATTGTGGAGAGATGTCAGGAAAAAACTTTCTCCTCTTCTGTCCTGTTCATTGTGTTCTTACTTCCACCCCCAATACGTACTCTTACTTCTTAACTTAATGTTAGAAAGTAGAGTTATTTTTTTTAAAAAAAATCAATGTTTAAAATAAAGCTCATAAATAGTGTGGTCTATAGGGAAATAACCCAGCTCTTCCAAAATATCTATGCTTTTATTGTTCAGACATTTGTAATTTCCACATGTGGTTTATTTTACTTTTAGAAAACTGTGCAGCTTAAGCAGAAAGGAATAATGTGTAAAATGACAGTCTAGAATGTGTGTGATTAGGGTTAATCATGAATCTCTGTTATGATAATACTGGTACAAGTACTCTATACTAATATATCTGTTTCTGCTATCCAGAATAGTGAAAAAAGTGAAAGTGACTACATTTAATAGACACATACTATACTTAGTAAATGAGTTACTATTTTTATAATATTAGAAAAGAAAGTAATATTAAAGTTATACTCATTGAGCAGTTGAAGATGTAATGAAAGTTGGGGATTTACAGAAAGGATTTAATAACTGCATTTTATCTTTAATAAACAGAACTGTGTAGTCCACCTTTGCATACCTAAGAAAAATGCAAAAAAAGTTTAGGTCGGGTAGATTATGTTGACCATGGAAGAATATGGTGTAGAAGACAGTGGGTGGAGAAAGCAGAGTTGGCCGGCGCTGCGGCTCACTAGGCTAATCCTCTGCCTTGCAGCGCCGGCACACCGGGTTCTAGTCCCGGTCAGGGCACTGGATTCTGTCCCGGTTGCCCCTCTTCCAGGCCAGCTCTCTGCTGTGGCCAGGGAGTGCAGTGGAGGATGGCCCAGGTGCTTGGGCCCTGCACCCCATGGGAGACCAGGATAAGTTCCTGGCTCCTGCCATCGGATCAGCACGGTGCGCCGGCCGCAACGCGCTGGCCGCGGCGGCCATTGGAGGGTGAACCAACGGCAAAGGAAGACCTTTCTCTCTGTCTCTCTCTCTCACTGTCCACTCTGCCTGTCAAAAAAAAAAAAAAAAAAAAAAAAAAGGAGAAAGCACAGCAAGAGTTTTGGAGACAGAAAGGAGAGTAGTGTGTTTTAGCAAGTGCTCCAGTGGCATTATAAGCTAAAGAGATAGAGGCTGGGGCCAGCACCATGACGCACTAGGTTAATCCTTCGCCTGTGGTGCCAGCATCCCATATGGGTGCTGGGTTCTAGTCCTGGTTGCTCCTCTTCCGGTCTAGCTCTCTGCTGTGGCCTGGGAGGGCAGTGGAGGATGGCCCAGGTGCTTGGGCCCCTGCACCCGCATGAGAGACCAGTAAGAGGCACCTGGCTCCTGGCTTCGGATCGGCATAGCTCCAGCTGTTGCGGCCATTTGGGGAGTGAACCAACAGAAGGAAGACCTCTCTTCCGTCTCTCTCTATCACTGTCTGTAACTCTACCTGTCAAATAAATAAATAAAAATCTTAAAAAAAAAAAAGAGATAGAGGCTACGTCTGAATTAATGATAAAGTTTTGATAATTGGTAGAGTTTTTAAAAGCTGTTGGAATTTTAATTTAATGTCAGAACATATTTCGATTAGTGAATAGTAAAAATGACTGATTTTTATGGCTTGACTTATTTGACAGTGTTTGGTCCTTAGTATAGCATGGATAGAAAGAAGAACATACTGAGAAGCTGGAGGACTGGGTGGGCACTATTGTAAGCGCTTAGGAGATGTATTTAGAGTTTTGGCTCTGATGACGGTCTGGGGAATGGAAAGGACTGTGTTATTATACAAAAGGAGGTTGAATAATAGTAGTCATTTCATGTGAATTCCATCTGTATGAAAACACACAGTGAGACAATGACATATTATGTTGATAGAAGTTATCATGGCTAGTAAGTAAATTTTAGAGATTAGGAGTCATAAAAACACTATCAGGCATCTTTATTAGGAAAAAATTATTACAGATATTAATACAACTTTTGTTGTATAAACACCTAATCATTAGTATTTACTATGTGCTAGCTATAGTAAACTAAACGTTGTTTATGCATATTATTTCGATTAATTCTATCTTGAATCTAATTTCTGAATACCATCCTAATCTGAATACTTCTTTATGAAATGTAATTTGTTTAAAGATTTATTTTATTTATTTGAAAGGCACAGTTACAGAGGCAGATGGGGAGAGACAGGGAGATTGTCCATCTGCTAGTTCACTCTCCAGATGTCTACAATGGCCAGAACTCAGCCAGGCCAAAGCCAGGAGCCAGGAGCTTCCTCTGGGTCTCCCACATGGATACAGGGACCCAAGAGCGTGGGCCATCCTCCACTTCTTTACCGGGTGCATTACCAGGGAGCTGGATCAGACGTGGAACAGTTGCAACTTGAACCAGCACCCCATATGGGATTCTGGCATTGCAGGCAGCAGCTTTACCCACTATGCTACAATGCTGGCCCTTGAAATGTAATTTTTAGAGAACTTGTTTTGATAGATAGAACAAGAGCAATGAGGGGGGGGGGGCGGGGAGAGATAAGAGGAATCATTCTATTCTGAATTCAAGTCTGAATTCCGCTCTAATCTGAATGCATCTTTATTAAATGTAATTTTAAAGAACTTTATTTGTTTGAGAGGTAGAGATAGAGATCAATAGAGAAAGGGAGGGAGGGAGGGAGGGAGGGAGGGAGGGAGGGAGGAAGGAAGAAAGGAAAGGAAGGAAGGAAGGAAGGAAGGAAGGAAGGAAGGAAGGAAGGAAGGAAAGAAGGGAGGGAGGGAAGGAAGGAAGGAAGGAAGGAAGGAAGGAAGGAAGGAAGGAAGGAAGGAAGGAAGGAAGGGGGAGGGAGGGAGGGAGGGAGGGAAAGAAAGAAGTGGAGAGAGGAGGAAGGAGGGGAGGGGAGGGGAGTGGAGAGGAGAGGAGAGAGGAGAGGAGAGGAGAGGGGAGGGGAGAGGAGAAGGTTTTGTTTTTAACCATATTTTATTGGTTTTATCATTTGAATTGGCATACAATCATGTGTGTTATCTTAGAAGTAAATAAAACCCAAATTCAGTAGCCAGTCTTTCTGAGGTAAAAATCTTCATTCCATTGCCGCATGATTGTTAGCCTTTAGAAAATAATTAGCTTTTTAGCTCTATGGGAGTAGTACCTACCTCACAGAGTTTTCATGAAAATTAAATGAGTTGATGTATGCTGGAACAGGGTAAGCACTATGTCAGTATAGCTATTATTAATAGTGATTATTATTCTGGTCTATCACCATCATCATCCCTCCCTCTGTTTTTCTATCAGTAAACCCTTATCTTAGAGCTTCACCATTACTAAGACTACAGACCTTTGAGTTCAGCAGCCTTGGATGAAAATCCCAGTGCTGGAACTGCCTGAATGACCCAGGACAAATTGATGAACCCTTCTAAGCTGAGCTATAGTGATTTTTTAAATCTTTAAAATGAATGTAATACTGTCCACCTTGTTGTGAGATCATATATGTAAAGTGCTATAAAAAAAACATGGTGCCTGGTGTATCCTAAACACTCAATAAATGATATCTGTCTTTTATTTCCGGCATCGTAAAACTGGAAGGAGTTCTTTAGATCATTAGCCATTTCCTGTTTGTGTCTGGGGAGGAGGGAGATACACTAAAAGTAGCCGGAAGTGAGGAGGTAGCACTATGAATGTGGAAAAGAGCCATAGACAAGGGCATAGATTTTCACAGTGCTACCATTTTTGGAGATGACCTCTGGATGCATCTTTGTTGAAAAGTAGGAGGTTTGGGAATTCTCAAATATAGTTATGGTGTGTACGCCACATGAAGCAAAATAAGCCTGAAGCTAAATTCTAGAAATGGGTCCCTTGAGTGGATTTGTCAGCTCTTGGTGCCAAAGCCTTAATTGTGTATTTAAATAGGATGCACTTTGGTGGAGTGTATGTGACGTGTGTTTGCATGCTGAGGCCTTTATACCTGAAAGGACTGTTACCTGGGAATTCTGTTTAGATAACAAATACTAACAAATACGTGAGATAACAAGAATGTGAGGGAATGTGTAGGATCAGCCTCGGCTGCCGTTGTCCCCTTTCTAGTGTGTCGTGCCTGCTTCGTGCCTTACCTCCTTAAATGCCAACTACAATTGGCTTAGAAGTTTGCTCGTTAAACCCAGCTTTCACCCAATCATGCTTCCATTCTCTGTCTAAAACATAAATCCTCACTGTCTACAGGTACTTTGTTTTTCTTTTGGAATCAGAACTTTTGACTTCTTTTGGAGAAAAAAAGCCAATTCCTGCTCAGAGTACTAGTTGAAAATGAATTCAGTTGTTCAAATCAGCTTTCATACTTACCACAAACACCTCCCAGCAGTGTCCCAAAGCAATTGCTGCTAAGTCACTCCAATTTTGCAATGTCTACATAATGTAAGGATAAAGCAATCATGTGTTTTAGCTTTAAAAATTCATGGAAGCTTATTAATCCTTATTATGGTATCATCACAGTGGAATACTAACATCCATCTGGCCAAAATGTTCTCTCCCTATAGGCAGATCTACAGAGAAGCTAAATTATACTCTCAGTGTGAGTTTATTAATTTGTAGTGAGAAATATGTTAACATAGGGACTGTATACCTACATTTGCCAGCAGGTAAATGCCATGAAATTTTCAAGTCATTTATTACCATTCCCTCATTTTTTTTTCCTTAAAAGGAAGTGAACACTAAGAAGCACAAGATGGGACCCCTTTGCTTCAGGTCAGCCTGCAAGAGATCAGAGAGATTCTGAGACTGGCACGATGATCCAAGCATGGATCTAAACGTTCATACACCAAATGGTGTCCAAAATGTCTGGGAATATAGAGAAAATACATTAATTGGATCCCTGCTTTAAATTTTGATGTCTTTGATAGGAACCAATGTTGAATGGAGTGAAGAAACAATACTTTTCAAAAGTGATTTTGTCCTATATCTCCTGACATTTTGTGTATGCTACATAAACTTAAATGAGGCCGTGGGTATGTTTACAGTGGGAAGAGGAGAAAGGCCAAAATTGACTGACTTCCAGTAATCTACATTCTTTGGTTCATCTCCACACTTCCCCTCATGCAACCGATGTGATCAGTGGAGCCTCTTGCCTTTGGAAATCTTTGTAGAAACCAAGTGGGCTGAGCCAAGAATCCCTGATACCCATTTTTCATTTGGGTACCTGATATTAGGAGGTTAGCCTTGAAATCTCACTATTGACTTAAGTTTTCTTGGTATGAGACTGAAAACTAATTATGACGAAGAATGTATTTTCCTGAGATAGCACCATCTATATTCTTTGTCCTTCAGCAGTCTAGCTGGTTGTGGAGATTATGTAGTATGAGAATAATCTCTGCCAACTCTCAGAAGCATGGCTAACAGCTACAGTTGAAGGATGAAGAAAAGAAAACTTAATACCTACGTCTTTCTCAGAGATAGGGAGAGTGAGACACACACACACATAGAGAGATGTATAGTGAGATCTATATGTATATGTATAGATATAGAATATCTATATAAAATCCGTATGTACGTCTATATATCTTTGTCTACAATATCTAGATCTATATAGATATCTATATATGCACATACATATTTTGGGCCACTCTTAGCTATAATTATAGCTAAGTACCCTTATATACTTAATATTCCCAATTTCCTAAGTGTATCTGCTTCTTCTATATTGAGTTTTCTAATATTGACTCAGTGGGCATTTCTCTACTGATGTTCTATGGATGATACTTGTTAGTGAGTCTTTCAGAATCAAGTCCAAAATAAGAATAGGGCAAGAACTGTGACATTATCTTGATTATCTAAGACTAGAAAGCTTCTTTCACAAATCAGGTGCTTAAGAAATGCTTACTGCCGGCGCCGCGGCTCAATAGGCTAATCCTCTGCCTAGCGGCGCCGGCACACCGGGTTCTAGTCCCGGTCAGGGCGCCGGATTCTGTCCCGGTTGCCCCTCTTCCAGGCCAGCCCTCTGCTGTGGCCAGGGAGTGCAGTGGAGGATGGCCCAGGTGCTTGGGCCCTGCACCCCATGGGAGACCAGGAAAAGCACCTGGCTCCTGGCTCCTGCCATCGGATCAGCGCGGTGCGCCGGCCGCAGCGCGCCGGCCGCGGCGGCCATTGGAGGGTGAACCAACGGCAAAGGAAGACCTTTCTCTCTGTCTCTCTCTCTCACTGTCCACTCTGCCTGTCCAAAAAATAAAAAATAAAAAAAAAATAAAAAAAAAAAGAAATGCTTACTGAATGACCAAAAGGATGAGCTAAATGATATGTAACTCTCCGTATACTTTGCACTCATACACACATTTATAGTAATGATCGTACCATCAGCTCTGCCAACTCAGACTGTCATTCTAACCCTAAACTCCCCAGTTCCCTGCCCCCTGCCCACCATTAAGGTTGTATTCTACTCTGGTAGGACATTTTCCCTTTAAAACTTGATATTTGTTTTCATCTTATTCCATTTATTTAAAAATGTTCTTGTGAGGTGGAAGAAGAGAAGTGTGTCACAGATGTTATAACCCGAGTGACATGCTTTATGGAAGCAAAGAAAGCATTGATTAGCACATTTTGACAGTTTATCTTTTTGCATTTAGGGTTTTGAATTATCTTAAATCAATTTTTATTACCTGTTGCCAGATCCTCCTACTACACAAATATATTTTTGTTAGCTGTGCTTTATTATAATTGATGTTCCAATGTGAATTTAGATGCTGTGTCTTCTTTGAATATTCTTAATATAGGAGCCAGAATGGTGGTGACAGAGACATCCCCTGTCAGGCAGCAAGGAGGATTTGTGGCTCTATTCATTTTAAGAAACTGCCGTTTAGTGGTGAATAAAAAATATCTTTGGCAAATCAGAAACTAATGTTAAAACCATGCCATTTAAATTCAAGAATAACATCATTTTAGTTTTTTTCCTCCCAAGAGCCAGAGAAGAAAATCAATTTTTCCCTATGTTGCATTTTAAAATATAACTTAAGTTGCCTGGAATTTTATAGGACCATCAACCATGTTTGCTATACCAATTATTTGGAACATTTTTTGCTTGGTTTCTAATTGTGAAATGTGTAGTAAAATTGTCTATGATTAATCAACTTTTTTCATTATGAGAATTTTTGCCATGCTTTGTTTAGCCAAAGACTACTTTAGAAAAAGTTAGATTTTGGGTGGGAGGGACAGTATGGGGGGGGAAGCCATTGTAACCCATGAGTCGTACTTTGGAAATTTATATTCATTAAATAAAAGATAAAAAAAAAAGAAAAAAAGAAAAAAAGAAAAAGTTAGATTTTATTTTACCTTGGAGCAATTTCAAGCCTTGTTTATTTAGCTGTCATCTGTAAGATGCAAATAATATAATGTACTCTTTCATACTTTCCATTTGTTTTTCTTTGTATTTTGTTTTTATTTTCATTAATATGAAATCAGTGATGCAAATAGTATTTAATTTTATTAGTGGCAATTTTGAAATGCCATCAGAACTTGTACAACCATAAGCATGATATAAAGACCTAAAACTGACATTAAAAGGCTTCAATTATATGGTATAACTTGGGGACAATTGTATATTCATGAAACTGTATCAAAACCAGAATATTTTCCAAAAAATGAAGGAAACAACAGCAGCTACAAAACTCATGGTAAACGGAAGCAAATACAGAACTCAGAAGCTGGAGACCCAGCTTCTGCCCTGGACGCTGGCCCTGGTCGGCTGAGCGAGCTTGAGCAAGCTACTGAAACACTTGGTAATTGTCTCTGAGATGGAGGCGCTCAGTTCCACCAGTGAGCTCACGTTTCCTGTGTTCCAGAAGTAGGCAGTCATTTAGATTCTCAAATAGTTCCGAGTGACTTGTGGCTATCTTACTTATTTTTATAAGATACTAGAAACTGGATTTGTTCCCTCCAAAGCATATGAGGAACACTTTTCACACTTAACACTACTAGTTTGCTTAAAGGGTTATAAAAATTTTTTTTTCTTGACTTGAATATAAATTAGTATGCACTTAACATTTGGAAACAAAGGCATAGTTGTGTGTTCATTTCTTCATGTGCATTGTCCTTTTTTGTGATGCAGATGCAGTGTCGGTTCTCAGAGCTGATAGGTGTTCATTTTGACATTTCGTTTCTCCATAAAGGACATAAAAAAAAAAAGTCAAGATCTACGCTATGGAAATGGAGATTAGATTTTTAAGAGTGAGTCAGAGGAGCACATCAAAAGCATAACTGTCCTCTTTCCTTGGAAGGCAGTGTTTTCTGGCCTCAAAGTCACACTTGAATTTTGCATCTGCTAAAATCTAGGCTGCATGAGGTCCTCCTAGGTATTTTTTAAATTCTGAAATTTGGACATTAAATCCAATCCACCCCTCCCACCCCGCCTCCCCAGAGGCAGATGTTTTGTCCAGTGGTTAGAGTTGCCTGGGATGTACATCTCTGGTAGTAGAGTGCCTGATTCATTCCTGGCTACATTGTTTCTTCCTATTGATGCACATTCTTAGAGGCAGTAGACTATGGCTCAAGTACTTGGGTCCCTGCCTCTGTTGGATGCTACCTGGATGGAGTTCAAGGATCTTGGTTTCAGCCAGGTCCAACACCTGTTGGGGGCATTTGTGGAGTGAACCAAGAGATGGAAGATATCTCTTAGAATCCATGTCTCTGTTTCCTCTGTTTCTCTTTCAAATAAAATTAAAAATAAATTAATTAAAATTTAAAAAGAATCAATCCCCTTTACTCTGCATTTCCTCATATATTATCTTAATCAACAGAAGGAAATCTTGGTGTCTTCTACATTTCCATGTTCAGGCAGGTGGTGCCTGCCTCTTTTATTCAGAATTGGGTGCTCACATAGTAAAAAAAAAATATTTATTAGAGAGAGAGAGAGAGAGAGAGAGAAAAGCTCCATCTGTTGGTTCACTTTCCAGTACCTGCAGTGGAGCTAAGTGGAGGCCAAAGCTGAGAAATGGGAACACAGGCAGCAGGAACTCAATTACTTGAGCCAGCACTGATACCTCTCAGAATGCTCATCTCATCATCAGGGAGCTGGAGTCAGGAACCAGAGCCAGGTATCAAACTCAAGCACTTTAATGTGGGACCTGGGCATCTTGAACACTGTCAAATACCCTCCTGAGGCTGACAGTTCTGATAGTAATATCCCTCTTTGTTTAATCTAGAAGCAAGATATAGCATTATTTCCTGATTCTCTCATCACATTAATTGGTTTTTGAAGTCAAATTTCAATTACCACGTACTGTAACAAGATACTGACATCTGAGTAGAGTTGGATTTGTGGAATGATTCTAGGAGAATAGCAACACTGATCAATGGAAACATTTATTGATTTAAGAATATACAGGGGCCAGTGATGTGGCCATCACCTACAGTGCTGGTATCCCATATGGGCGCCAGTTTGAGTTCTGGCTACTCCACTTCTGATCCAGCTCTCTGCTATTGCCTGAGAAAGCAGTAGAAGATGGCCCAAGTCCTTGAGGTCTTCCATTTGCTGGAATGGAGAGAGGTCTTCCATTTGCTGGTTCACTCACCAGATGGCTGCAACGGTTGGAGCTGTGCCAATCTGAAACCAGGAACCAGGAGCTTCTTCCGCGTATACCACATGGATGCAGGGGCCCAAGGACTTGGAGCATCTTCTACTGCATTCCCAGGCCATAGGAGAGAGCTGGATGGGAAGAGGAGCAGCCAGGACTCTTAACTGGCGCCCATATGGGATGCTGGCGTTTCAGGCCAGGGCTTTAACTCGCTGTGCCACAGTGCTGGCCCCAGATAAATAAATCTTCTGAAAAAGAATATAGATAAGTCAGCAGTATGCTTTATAATTGAGAGGCTTGCTTTACATAGGTGGGATTATTGAAGATTTGGATTTATACAATACTTATCGGATGTGTAGTTCCCTTACAAATGATTTACAATAGCTTTTCTTAACTACATAGTTTATATAGTGCACTTATTTCAGAAACCTATGTACTGCACAATGAAATTTATATATTACCAATTTCTTTTTATTTTATAAAAATATTAAGTGGAATTGGTTTCACTATTGATTCCCTGTGCTCCATTTTTCTCTGAAGTTTACCACATCACTATCATCTCCAAATTTATAGCCTTCTATTGCATTCAAGCCCAAGATAATAATCACCTTTTTATGGGATGTGACTACTGCTACATTTAAAAGGTCCTTGCAGTGGTCTCATTTGTGAAGTGTGCCATATTGCAGTTTGATAATCTTTCTGGCTACAGTAATGTAAAATTACCCTACACCCTCTCCTCCCAAACCAGGAAAAGACTACAGCTGAAATAATTAAAATCCATATGCTTAATGATGTGTGCCTTCTGCAAGGTGGTGCATTACTGTCTCTAACGATGTTTAATAGCTCATAACATTCAATACACTTCATCTTCAGTTACTGACATTTATAATAGTTTTGCACACCGAACATATCTCAGTAGGGGGAAACTGCCTTGGAACAGAGTCAATTATCTACCTGGGTAAAGAACGCTGGACCTAACCAAATGAGGACACATTATTTGTCTTTGAGCTGCTGGAGCCACTGAACCAGGATTGTAACAAGGCCATGTGACTCAGCTGGGGTTTTGTTAGATGAGGAAGTTTTGATTGACTGGTGCACATTGCATTGTGTTGGTCTCACAGCCACCATGAGACTGTGGCTGGCGTCCCTGATTGGGATGTCAAGGGACTGAGGACTTGGCCCCTCACCAGAGACCTGACGCGTGCAGATCACTCACAACGGGGTATCTGTGAGAGCGAGGTACTGAATGACGGCTGAGGAGGTGCTGTGGGATCAGAAATCCTCCACAGGCACGTCATAGATTATAATCCCATCGGATTTAGTTTGCACCTAATTTCGCTGAGAGAGCTTCTTGAACATAATGAAGAACGGTAAAACAGACCATGGAGCCTTGGTAGAATATCAAAGAAACAAGCAACTTTCTCACATCATTTACATAGTTTTGATATGGTTTGCCTGGTAGTTTTTAGAAATATGAACAGATGAGGCTATCTTCTGAATACTATATTTCTACGCCAAAGATTATCTTGTCTTTCAGTGGCAGAACCTAAACTGTGTGAAACACTGGTCTTAGATGCTCAGTGCTCGAAGTGCCTGCAGGAAGTAGCTTATTTTAATGAAGTGTTTCTTTGAGGAAATACAGAATTTCATCATTCCTGAGCCTCAGAGAAAAGTTCTGATTGTCATCGTTGACCTTTTTCCCCGTGATGGATTTGAGTCATAACCAGCCTACGGTAAAATGCAGGCATGGCTCTGTAACATTCTCGACTTTTTCCAAGAAGTTTTAAGACATCTCTCCTTTGGTGGCAACTGCCTGTGTAGGCAAAACAAAGCAGCAGCAAAGGAGTTGCTACTTTGCCCAGCACCTACCTATTCAGTTACAGCTTGCCTGCTGCTTCCTGAACTCACAAATCCAACTTTAAAATGTAAAAAGGAATATGATTTCATTGTGAAGTTGCAGTATTTGGGGCTTCGTTTGCCTCTTCTCCTTGCTTGCACATCAATTCAGTATGGTTCAAAATGTAAAATGCCAGACAGGCTTTCCTTTCCTTCGCCCAACTCGCCCAACAAGATTTGTTGAGTGAGGACAGCTTGTTACACTCTGTGGACTAAATGAGATGGCATACTAGCCCTCAGCTCCTAATCTAGGTCCAGACAGAGCTATGGAAGCACATGCTACCTTAATACAATGAGCAGAATGTTAAAGATATTTCTATAGCACTGTTTTTCACGAGCCTAAATTATAGAGCCAGGCTCTTTTTGAATGCTTACTTTACTGCTTACCATCTGTTTGAACTTAGGCAAGTAACCTCTTTCTCTCTTCAGTTTCCTGATACAAGTGTGACAATATGAGTACTTACTTTATCAGGTTTTTGTCAGCAGTAAATTAATTGGTACATGTAAACATCTTTGAACAAAACTTGATACATATGCATTCTTTAAAAGAAGTAGTATTCCAGTTGGAGCCACATGTTCAAAATATTGTCTGGGAGCATGTATTTTGCCCATTGATTAAGACACTGACATCCCATATCCAGTGCCTGCATTTGATACCTGACTCTAGCTTCTGCTATGCAGACCCTGAGAAGTAGCAGATAAGAGCTCATGTAGCTGGGTCTCTGCCATACGTGAAGGAGACCTGGATTGAGTTCCCTGCTCCTGGCTTCAGCCTTGGCACAGCTCCTGCCACTGTGGGCGTTTGGAGAGTTAAACCCATAAGCAGGCTCTCTCTCTACTCATTCTCTCCTCCTCAAGTAAAAAATAAAATAGAATATCGATTTAAAGTAGACACAACCTAGTGGAATCCTGAAATGGAAGGAATATTTTTAAACCTGACAGTATTTTTCTGTCATTTTTTGTACTTTTTATTTTTAATTGACACAAAAATTATACATATTTAGAACTCCATCTGATGTTCTATACATATATGTGTAATGTCTAATATAATATCTAAACATATCTATCTCCTCAGAACGTTAACATCTTTTACACTGAAAAACATTCAAAGTTCTAGGTTTTTGTAGAGTAATATACAGTGCATTATCAGTATCAATAGTTATCCTAGTATGCAATAAGACACTTCTTACTCACTACTAATTGTAAATTAGTATCTGTTAATCAGTCTTTCTCAATTTCTCCCTCCTCTCAGCCTCTGGTGATCATCATTATAGCTGTGTTTCTTTGAAATCAATGTTTTTGGATTACATATTTGAGTGAGATCATGCAGTTCTTGTCTTTCTGTACTTGGCTTATTTCGCTTAACATAATGACCTCTGGTTCCATCCATGCTGATGTCAAGATGTCTTCCTTTTTATGGCTGGATAGTACTCTATTTTGTACATGTTCCCCCATTTTCTTTATTTCTTGATCTGTCAATGGACACTTAGGTTTTTCTGCTTTTTGGCTATTGTGAGCAGTACTGCAGTAAACATGGGAGTGCAGATGTCTCCTTGACAAAGTGATTTATTTTCTTTGGATATATATCCAGGAGTAAGATTGCTGGTCATATGATAGTTCTATACTTAGTATTTTAAGCAACCTCCAAGGTGTTTTCCTCAATGGTTATACTAATTTACATTCCTACCAAGAGCATGGAAAGATTCCCTTTTCCCTACATCCTCGCCAACTCTAGTTATCTTTTGTCATTATTTTACTTATTTATCTTTTTTTGTTTAAAATGCAGGGAGACAGGGAGAAGGAGAAAGAGAGGGAGAGAGAGAGGGAGTTGGGTGGGGAGAATGAGAGAGAGAGAGAGAGAGAGAGAGAGAGAGATCTTCTATTCACTAATTCACTCCCCAAATGCTCACAACAGCCAGGGCAGGGCCATGTCAAAGCCAGGGGCCTGAAACTCAGCCTGGGTCTCCCACATGTGTGCCAGGGACTCAAATACTTGAGTTATTACTGCTGTTACCCAGGGTGCACTTTATTTTTTTTATTTTTTTTATTTATTTTCTTGACAGGCAGAGTGGACAGTGAGAGAGAGAGAGACAGAGAGAAAGGTCTTCCTTTTGCTGTTGGTTCACCCTCCAATAGCCGCTGTGGCCGGTGCGCTGTGGCCGGCGCACTGCGCTGATCCGATGGCAGGAGCCAGGTGCTTCTCCTGGTCTCCCATGGGGTGCAGGGCCCAAGCACTTGGGCCATCCTCCACTGCACTCCCTGGCCACAGCAGAGAGCTCGCCTGGAAGAGGGGCAACCAGGACAGAATCCGGCTCCCCGACCTGGACTAGAACCCGGTGTGCCTAACGTGTAGATATTTTCTCATGCTCTGTGGGGTATCTCTTCACGCTGTTACTAATTTCCTTTGCTGTGTAGAAGCTGTTCAATTTGATGAAATCCAATTTGTCTATTTTTGCTTTCGTTCCCTGTGCTTTTGTGGTCTGATCCAGAAAACCCTCGCCCATTCCAATGTCCTGAAGCATCACTCCTTTTTTCTTTTAGAAAGTTCAAGTTTCAGGTCTCATGTTAAGATCTTCAGTCTATTCTGGGTTGATTTTTGTGTATGGTGAGAGATGGGGTGTGGTTTAGTCTAGTTCCATTCTTCTACATGTGGATGCCCAGTTTTTCTAACATTGTTTATCAAAAAGATTGCCCTTTATTTCCCAATGCATGTTCTTATTAGCACCTTTGTCAAAGATCAGTTGACTGTAGAGGACTGGTTACTTCTAGGTCTCTATTCTATGATGGAAGAAATGTTTGATTCCTCCTGCAGCATCATCTGCTTGCTGTTGGAAGCACCCTAGAAAAAGATAGTCCTATTTGTCATGCAGTTAGTCCAGAGGTTCTCAGCTGAATCAGCACAAGCTCAATTCATCCTTTCAGTACATGAGCCAACTCTGGATAATTCTTCTCAAAGAGAACTCACTTACTTCTTCCAAACCAGGAGCCAAGAGGCACTGTGAATTGTGTCAAGAGCCACTGTGATAACATTGTAACTTTCACAGTGTTTTCCACGTTGGCCTTTCATTTAGCACTTCAATTTGCTTCATCTCAAATGAAGATATATCTTTTCCCATTTTGCTCTGAGAATTAGCTAACCAAAATAGTGACTTTCAGGTGTCCATTGTGTCACAAGTTGTACAAAATAATAAAAATTATAAAACATCCAGAAGTAGGACACTGTCTTCTCAATTACTGTTTAAAAATTATATTTTTTCACATGAGCTCGGTGAGTGCATGGTCCATTGAGGATGCACACTGAGTATCAGAAAGGGCCAAGGTCTTGGGAACCTGTCTTCATAATTTTGGGAATCGGTATCTCCTATTTTTGCTTTCTACTCCATTGCACACTTGTGCATTGCTCTGCAGAATACATTTCTCAGTTCCATGTAATATTTGTAGCTTGAGGAAAAGAGGTATGAAAAATGTTGTGAGGTAGGCATAGGCTATCAGGAAAGGGGAATAAACCATAGTTAAGAGGATGGAAACTTCTCTAGGAATTTCTCATCTTGTCTAGGAATTCTGTAACAGGGAGAGTCATATCAAGAGTATTGTCTATCAATACATCCTAGGTAATTCATGCAATTAGACAAAAAGGGAATATTATATAATTAGACAAGGGACGATTTTTTTTACATGTGATAGTTGCTGGTAAAAGATAAAAGCAAGAGGACTTTCTGGAAGACAGCTCATTAGATGTTTCCTGGTAGTTGTCCTTGGTTATGACAACTGGATGCTATTTTGGTCCCTTTGCATTGTCTGTATTTCTTAATTCACACAAGGAAAAGATATTTATTTATTGGATAATGAAGATATTGACTAATGTGAAGTATCGCACAAGGTCCACAATGTCTCTCCCTACTCGGTGATGATTGTTGTCTCTGCTTCTGTTTGTTTTGCTGTGTTTGCTGTGTGACTCACACCTTTCTTCCTTTCCTCTTTACTTCCATCCTCAGTCTGGCTTCCATCAGCTGATTCCACGGGATGAGTACAGTGCCTATCATTCCTGAAAGACAAGATCCTCCTCTCCCTCCAGGACCATCTACTATTCTGAATTTTCCATTTCTTCTGCACACACTGTGTGCACATAGCTGTTCCCCGTGCCTTTCTTCTTGCTGAGTTTTCCATTGGTTCAGTTGTCAAATGTTCAAATGTGCTCAACTTGAATGCAAGCCCACCCTTTAAAGGACGAGCCACATGGCTTTTGTAGCATTTCCATCCCGGATATGCGCCTAGCTGACTGTGCTATCTCTGCTTCTTTTCCTGTCTTCTATTGGGTTATCTTATCCTTTCCTTCTACATGGTTCCACATATGGGTTGATGACTACCTCAAGATTATACACAATTGTGTATCCATTTCAGCACTCCCAGGGTAGCATAGGAACCAGTTCAGATGCAATATGAAAAGTAAGCATCATCACTATCCTTTTTTTTAAGGCATTGGTATACAATGCCTTAAAACAGTAAATACTTTTACTGGACAGATGTTTTCTTGTTTCTAATCAAGAAAACCAAACAAAATGCACTTTGAATCCTGTGAGATGGGGTTCATCAATCTTATCATACTGTGGAGGGCTGCAGTGAGAGTGGAAGAATGATGTTAATGATGATAATAAAGCCTTCATTATGAACAAGGCCTTACACTAGGTGCTTTGAATGTGCCTGCTCTGTTTGGAATTATAATGTCATCTGGGAGACAATCCCATCATTATCTTCACCCCCATTTATAGTTAGACAACTAAAGCACAAAGTTTGAGTAAGTACCAAGCTTTTATTATTTTGTAACGGTTGGGGTGAAGTCTGGATTTGAACCCAAGTCTTTGTGACTTTAAATATGTATTCTGTTTTAATCCATGAATAAAGCTTTAGTCCAAGCAAAGCTTTTGGAACATCAAAATATTATGGAAGGACTTATATGCATCCATTGTTTCTTCTCATTTACTTATTTGATGATGTTCATTTTCCTTTGTTCCCATAGGTGGCAGTAGCTTGAGGTAATCAAAGGCTTTGCCATAGGAATGCAAATACTTCTTCAAGTAAATGAGATTAAATACTAGAATACACGCTAACATAACAGATCTCTAAGACTCTTCCATGGCTCCCATTTCCTCTCCTCTGCATACATGCCATTTCTTAGCTAAATGTTTTAGTCTTACAGGAAAGCAGTTTTCTGGGAAAAGAGCTGATATTATCTTAATAAACTGACTTACCATTTTGCAATATGGATTTCTGTTTTAATTCAGTGATACGATAGGGTTATAAGACACATTAACAAAAGTTGCACTTTGTAAATTCACATTTATTAAATAAAAAAAACTGTATAAAAAAAGACACATTAAGGGGCCCGTGCTGTGGCGTAGTGGGTAAAGCCACTGCCTGCAGTGCTGGCATCACATACGGGTGCTGGTTTGAGGTCCAGCTGCTCCACTTCTGATCCAGCTCTGTGCTGTGGCTTGGGAAAGCAGTAGAGGATGGCCCAAGTCCTTGGGCCCCTGCACCCTTGTGGGAGACCCGGAAGAAGTTCCTGGTTCCTGGCTTCGGATCAGTACAACTCTGGCCATTGTGGCCACCTGGGGAGTGAACCAGCGGATAGAAGACCTCTCACTCTCTTTCTCTCTCTGCCTCTACCTCTCTGTAACTCTGCCTTTCAAATAAATAAAAAGAAAGGACACATTCAAGTTTTAGCTGATTTCAGATTGCTTTTCCTTCATAATCTTTAATAGTGTGAAATCATTTGTATCTGCTTAAGATAAGTATTTAGTTTTAATTTAAATTGAATGAAATTATTTCCAATTCATCTTAGAATAATTTCAGTATTTAGTCTCAGTTTTCTGTTTTCAGAGTCACATTTTATAACGTGGATTTTCCTCTGCTCTTCTATTTCTCTCCTTTTCTTTCTCGTTCCCCAACTCTGTTTCTCTCTCAGGGATATCTGCCAAGCTACTTCCAGGGGTTCCTACTGTGGGCCCCAGAATAATTAGCTTCCCCTAACAGCTTTACACATTTCACCCCGTTATAATGACCCCATATAAGACAATCCAAACTTGAATCAGTTGATTAGGAATAATGTGTGTGCCTCCGTGTGCTAAGAGAAAGTTGTGCATTACTCTTCCTGGGACTCTGTTCTGGGAGTAGCTCTGTGTGAGTCATGTGCTCTTACCCGAGCTGGGACTCCTAACTAATTTACCCTGCAGAATTTGGGGTCAGCCATGTAGCTCCCCAGTTTCACATGCAGAATAAATCTGTTTCCTTGAATAACTGGACCTATTCCAACAGCAGCTGACTTACCCATTAACACTTTATATACATTTCTCAACTCTGCCCGTGGTGACTCTCTCAGTATTTCATTACACCTGTCTTGGTATACAGTGTTCTTTATGGCCACACCTTGGAGAGCAGAAATAAAAGAGCATTCTTCTCCTTGCTGATTTGCCATTGATTCTTTGTAGCTGGAAAGGGAGGTATGAGAGCAGGAGATATTTTGTACATGTGTGGCAAGGGTAGGTCATCTGGGTGGAATACTTCTACGTGTGATTCTCCTAACTTAGGCCACTGTCTTAAACTTCGCTTAGATGTGTAGGCTCTGCATCTTGAAAAGTCATCATTGTGCCCGGATGGTAATGGATGTTTAAGCTCCTCCCCTGCTGTGGTTGTGCATCAGATTATTTGTGCCTAGGCTTAAAGCCTATTCTGGTCAGCAGTGCAATATGCTTATGGTCGATCGCAGTGTCCTTTAAAAGTCCAACATCACTATATATTTCCCTGCATGCTCACATTCCCCGAGTATAAAAAGTATCGCTGTGAGGGTTTAAATAACCATAAAACTAATGGAGAGAATTCCATTACATTCTGATCTGCCTATAAAGTAAGAGGGTTTTTTTTTTTTTTTATTTCCCCTGTATCTTAGGATAAATTACAGGATGCACAGATTTTTACTGCTATCATTGGTTTTATTTAAATGAGCCAGATTTTGCTCAGTAGGTGAAGAATTATCATTTCTATTTCAAAAATTAAGTAGCTTTTCCCTGAATTAAACAATCTGTCACGTTAATTCTATTGTTCATGTTTTCTGAAGCTCTTACACCCCCGTGCCCATTCACTCTATGAAGCTCCATTTGCCTCTCTGCAGCGCTCCCAGCCCCAGGTAAAGCCCACAAGTGTTCTCAGTGATCTTCACTCCTGGGGTCCCTTCATGCAAGTGTGCACCTGACTCCTTATTGTGTCCTTATGCATCCGCCACTCCACCTTCTCCCTGGTCTCCACTGCCAAATAGCCCCTAATCTCACTGTTTATGCCACAGGAAGCTCATTAAGACCCAGCTCCGCTCAGTACCGCGTTGCCGTGTCTCTGGTTCAGACCCTCTGTACTGCTCTCTCAGACAATAACTAATTTGCCCTGATCACTCTGTTTTTTTCTGCCTTAGTCTTGTCCCCTCCAGTTTAGATTATGTAATGTGGCTAAAATAATCTTCCAAAAAAGAATCGACGAGTGTCACTCTGCCAGCCCTGCTGAGGATGCCGGCTAACCGCTTCCTATGGTGTTCCGGGAACTGCTGCCTCACTGCCCACCCATCGTCCTCTCTCTGTGCCTCCACGGAGCTGCAGCTCCCCACGCACCTGTGGGGCTCCAGGTTTCAGGCCTTCCACAGCGCTGGTGTGGCGCAGCCTGCCCTTCCCGCCTTTGTCCTCCTCTGAAGGCATTCACAGCCCGTCAACCTTGACAGTGCCCCAGTGCACGCTAAACCCGTAAATCACTCCCTCCTCCCCACTTCTCTGGCCCTGATCACGCATCTGCCACGGCACTTATTCACTGCATTCTGATTTTGCCTACTCACCTGTTTTCTCATGAGCCACTGAGCTCTCTGAAACCAATTGTTCTTACGTTGGTAATCTGAGTGCCTAGAACAGCATCTGACGTGTCTGCTTAATGCACATGTGTTGAATTGGCACGAGGATGCCTAAATGTGTGCTGTATTTGAGAAAAGGTTCCCAGCAGAGTAAGAGTGGATCTTGGGTTTATCTGTGGTCTGTTGCTGCCTTGCGAGCTCAATTAAGAGTGCAGTGTTAAGTAGGCCAAGGTCTTACCTTACATTTCTCTGTGGAGCAGTTAACTTTAACCCACAGCTGTCAGCATCCTCAGCTGGTAAAAATCATTGTTTCCAGGAGAATGACAAGAGAGAATGGTCAAGTTCAGGGCAAGTTCATCTCAACCATCAGACAATTGCAATTCAAGGTATTCTTCATTGACGTTAAAAGTAGGAATTCATGCTTCTTGTCCACAGCACCTGCCCTGTGCACTGATGGTTTTGTCTCGCTGCGCTGGAGGTGGGAGAAGTACCACATGGCACATCAGAGCTTTGCACTAAGAGCCAGATTTGCCCAGCTTCTGCCTGTCAGGATGGCCAGCCTCTCAGCCTCACGTCTACCCTCTGCCCTCTCTGTTTGTCTTCCAGGTGAGACGATGCGCATCGCCTCCTCCGAGTTTGCTGATGACCCGTGCTCCTCGGTGAAGCGTGGCACCATGGTGCGGGCGGCAAGGGCCTTGCTCTCAGCTGTAACGCGCTTACTCATCCTGGCAGACATGGCCGATGTCATGAGACTTTTATCTCATCTGAAAATTGTACGTATGGAGAATTTCTCAGAACTGGCATTCTGCGGGTGGTGCTCTTGACTGTGTATCACAGTTCTGCACTCAATCGAATTGCCTTCTTTACCTCAAAACAGAATTCAGATCTCCCCTTACTTTCTGGAGTGTGCAACAGTGAATTCTTTTATGCCACAGAACCTGAAATCAGTACTCCCGTCTCATGAGTCAGAGCAATTTGGGTCCATGGGGTACTTCAAGCCAGAGCCAGCTCTCCAGAGAGCTGACCCAGCGACCACTTATTCCCACCTTACTATGGCCCGTGTATGGAATATATTGTGTCACCTGTTCCAGCCTTACTTTTCTGTAGATATATAGTCTGAGCCTACTTTATTCTGACAATAAAAAGGTGCCCATCTATCTCCTCCATGGCTGGGGTCAGTCTTCTTGTGCCAGGCCAGGCATGCAACATTCCCAGATTAAGTCTTTGAGTACATACGTGCCCCACCAACCCATATGCCTTGTTTGTCATGACTCGTATGAGTTATTTCATTTCCCCATATGCCTTGTTTGTCATGACTCGTATGAGTTATTTCATTTCCTAGTGGAAATGGAACCTTGCCCTGGTCACAACTATTACTGGAGCAGGGACCAAGCAACCCGCCCAGTCACTGACATGTGGACCTTTCTCCGTTTTCCTGGTTTCTGAAAGATAGTGCAATCCTGGTGGTGCAATGTGTGTGACATAACACAATTGCTCTGTATAGAGTCCCTATTCCCAAGCTATCCATGAATTTGGTTCCTGGTCAATTGCCACCTATTCTGGATTAACCTTGGAGTCCTTGGATTGAACCACAGGCTTTCGTTTGGGGGGAAGAACCTATAGGTAGCTTAGTTTTCCTAGACCTGGGTGTTCCTGGCATCTCATTTCTTTATTCAGCAACCCTTATGCATTTATTTTCTTTGTCAGTGAGATGAAGCAGGTTATAATGAGGAGGCAGATGGTACAGGAGACAAAATGTGAGAGCCTGTTCTCATCTCACCTTGCACTCAGATCTGTTCAGTAGAAGGAATTGTCAAGAAATTCCCAAGATGTGACTGTTGTGGCACAACAGGGTAAGCCACTGCTTGCGACACTGGCATCCCATATTGGAATGATGGTTTGAGCCCCTACTGCCCCACTTCTGATCCAGCTTCTGCTAATGCATCTGGGACAGCAAGGGATAACAACCCGAATATGTGGGTCCTGCTACCCACCTTAGAGACCCCAAAGGACTTCCTGGCTCCTGGCTTCAGCCTGGCCCAGATGCAGCTGTTGTGGCCATACGGGGAGTGAACCAACAGAAGGAAGATCTCTCCCTGTCTGTCTCTCCTCCTCTGTCATGCTGCCTTTCAAATTAATCTTTTTTTTTTTTTTAACATTTCCTAAATCATGATTATTCTCTATCAAGAAATTCTGGGAAGGAACTTTATTCAGGCTTTCCCCCCCACCCCCCACCAAAAAGGTCAGTATTTCCAAATTAAGAGTAGACTCCACAATATGATGAGACAGCTTAAGTTCTAACACTTGCAGCCTGAGCCCCATGGTCAGAAATCCTAAATGAGGTACACTCTTCATGGTTTCTACTTGGGCCCCTGAGGAGCCAAGGGGCATGAAGCCAAACCTGCTTGGGGCTGGATTAAGAGCTTTATCTCAGGGAGCAGGCCCTCTGGAGCCAGGGAAGGTTCTTGCAAACTGCATGAGGTGAGCAATTGAGGAGAGGGTTCGCCTGTTTCAGACGCTGGGGAGGGGCAATGCAGCGCAAGCCACTGGGGCCCTGGGTTCAATCTTGATTCAGTGTTCACTTCCTCCCATGATGTAGTCTCCCTCATACCTCCTGCAGCCTCAGATTCCTCCTCTCTTTTCCTGGGGTCACTGGTGAATGGGGCCTGTGAAGCACTTAGCACAGGTCCTGTCAAAGGTGAGTGTGGAGTGGGCGGCAGCTCTGAGCCCTGTTGTGATCACTGGAACCGTGTCCGTGCTGCAGGCTGGCAGGTGTTCAGTTCTCCACTGCCCCTCTGTTATTTGCATCTTTTAGGCTTTAAATAACTTTGCTCTCTAGTGTGCTGGGGAGAAGGTGTTTTATTTTTCCCTTCCCTCGCGGCCTTACTTAACCCACAAAGGCAGTATGTTAAGAGCGTCTTTCCCCAGAACAATCTGCTTTATTTCAGTAGGGGAAGCTAGGATTGTCCCTGAAGAAGGTAGCTTCATTTCCCACATGGCACTGCTCAGTGCGCTCTGGAAGTCCCCATGGCCGCAGCTCTTGGGGAGTGATGACAGGCTAAATGTTCCCCTAGAATGGCCCACAGGCATACAGTGCTTGTTAAATCCTGGCCTGGGATGCCCCGGGATAGTGCCAGCTGCTGCCTGCAATTCTGCCTGTTTGCCCACCTGTATGCACCGGGGTTCTCGGCTGATAATATCACTGCAGCCTCTTGTCATGTGGAGTCAATTGCTTTCTCTACACAGCAGTTTAGGTGGAAGTTAAAAAAAAAGATTTAGCACAAAATCATGGAAAGGTCAGACTGACGATATTAAGTAGTCCTGTCAGACTGTCAGTAGTAAAATTAAAAATGATTGTGGATTAAATAACACATTTGTTCTACTCAGTGGAGCCTCTGTCACAAGTGGTGGTGGATTGTCGCCATCTTGTGTGCAGACTGGGAAACTACACTCTGTTATCTCCACAGCCTGTCAAGTGTGGCCAGTGTCATTCTTGGACTCAAATCAGCCAGGCATCCCAAGAAGCTGTCGCTCCACTGCTTTAAAAATAATAAATAAGATAAAATAAAATAATGCAGAAATTCATGAGACTCATAAGTGAACACCATATATAAATCTTGCTTAGTATTTCTTTTCTGTAGCAGCGTATCCTCTCATAGAGAGTATTGTGTGTGAGCATCCATTTATTTGTTCTTAAATTCAGGATAAAGAACGTATGAAATATTTTCACATATTTTACTAGAGCAGGTTAAAAACTATAATTGACACCTTTCTCAAGAATTTTTTCAATAAAATAATGTTTTTTTTTGTTTTTTTTTTTTGCCTATGGATGATAAACATAGAAAAAGAAAAAGAATTGCAGGTGCTTTCTATTAAGAGTAAGGAGTGAGGCCAGTTTTCTCTCGTTTCAGTCTGAGTAGCACGTGATGGAGAGCCACGCAGCTTCCAGCCAGGTTCACTGCCCAACAGCTATGTTACCTTTCAGCATTATGCATGGTGTTGCACTTTGACCTTTGAGGCCACACACCAAATCTCTCTACTGGTGTTCTTTCCAGACAGTAGTTTTTCCCACTTATGAAGAAATTCTAGGAACAGAGAAGAAATTCTCAGAAACATATTTTTACTTTTTAATCAAATGTTCACCAAGTGGATGAAGTATAGTCAATCCATTTCCCTAAAACACACACCTCCACCCTCTGTCCCTCACTCTTTTCTGTAATCATTGGCAAATTGAGCAGTTGTGAGCAAATGACATCCCACTTCTAAGAATAAATGAAGAATTAGGACCCCTGTAGAGACCCTGTGGTTTGCTCCTACAGAAATCTTTGCCTTTTCTCCCTTCCAGATATATATATAAACTTATATTGCTAGTGAAGAGTCCTGTTTCTCATATAGCATCAATCTATTTGAATTGTCTGTATTATGCTACTTGTTATGTCATGCCAAGTATTTGCACTTTCACGTTGAGTTCTCTCTGCATACATTGTACATAAGTTCACATAAGATTGAACTCCTGCTGTTGTTTCAGACTCAGGAAGATGGTGGTGGAACAGTGGGTAAAATATTATTCCTGTGTAAAGTTAGCAGCCATGTGGAGGTTTGAGGTCCTTGAGGAAAGCCACTCATTTTTACATGAAACACCATCAAAAATACTGTTATAATCACTTTTATCGTTGAAGTTGCTAATGAATTACTCCCTATGCAAGCAAACACTTGGCACATCCTTCAATCATTTGACATTATCAGTGTGTTAGTTTGATCTGTGGCACTTCAGAATTTTTGAGGAATTGTGCATTTCAATCAGTGATCATGAAGAGAGATTTATTTTCTTTAAGCTCTGTGTTAATGTAATCAGATTATATTGTCAGTTATCAGCATGAGTGACAGTATTACAAGTAAACTCTTCTAGCCACATAGATGTCAGAGAGAACAATCACTTTTTTTCTACCCTCAGGCTAATTCCTAAAATAATGATGTTCTTGGTTACCCGGGAATTTCTCTCCAGAAAATGGAATAGCAACATAGAAAATAGCTATCTCTTAGACAACTTCTCCAATAAGTGAGATTTTCCTAATGGCTGCCAGACACCAAGTCTAATGTCGACGTCCCATTATTTGGGAGCATTGGTCAGACAGGGTGACTTCAGCAGTGCCTGTACTTTTTCTGACTCCAGCATCATGTTGTCTTGTGGAGTCTCAATAACATTGTCTCTCAGTAGCCTTCTGTTTAGTCCTGAAGCTCTAAGATCACTCTTGGGTTGGAGAAACGATAATCGATTGGTCTAAAACCACTTTGTCCTTGATTATAAATGTAGAGAATACTGCCCAGTTCTTAGCATATCTTTTCTGACAATATATTATGATATTAACTTCAGAAAGCTAGATTGCTTATGATTTATTTGTTTATTAAGGTATACTTTCAAGAAATACTTATTGGTGCATACTATATGTAAAACACTGTGCAAAGTTATGTTACATCAAAAGCGAATGAGAGTTAACTCATACATGCCTTCAAATACCTTATAGGCTGGTAAGGGAGACATTAAAAAAAAAAGGAGTGTGTTTCATATTGAGAAAGTGTGTGTATTGCTACAGTCATACCTAGAAGGAAAATATAATTGGGATTTTTCTTTTGTAAATAACATAAAACCTAACTCAACCTGTTTTTGTAAAAAGGGAATTTATTGGCTCACCAAACTAAAAGTTCAGTGACAATAGCTTCAGGCAAGGCTTTTATCAGAAATGTGACAAGGGCCAGGTTTCTGTCTTTTTTTCATCAGCAAGGTTCTATTCTCTGTAGGCCGTTTTCTTGTGGTTTCAAAATGGCTGCCAATCATTCTCAAGGTTACTTGCTTATAAACTAAAAATAGCATGAAAGAGGGAATTCTCCTCCTTGATGGTTCAGACAAAAGTTCCACACTTTTATCAGTGCTGATTGGCTTCTGAGTCATATGCATATCTCTTAGGTGTTTATAGGATTATGGAGTATGCTGATTTCTTACTTAACTTGGTCAGGTCTCTTCTCCCTCAACTCCAAAGTAGGCAACTGACAGACAATTCAGGGTAATATGAGGAAGGGTGGTGTGGCTGGCAGGGGGCCTCTCAAGATTGGTTCTTTTTGAACTGATGTTTACCTGCCTCTGAACCCATCCCTGGGCTCAGGTTGAACAGGCTGGAGTCAACCAAACTCTGCCAGTTAACAGTCAGGGATAACTGGAAGGAGCTGGCCCCATCAAAAGAGCTGTCCAGTAATGAGCGTGAAACCACACAATGATTTGAACAGAGAACATGTACTATCATTCTAACTCTAATAAAAGTTGGGAGTCAGGAGAGAGTAGTTAGTAAGACATAAAGAGCACGCTGAGGGATCTAAGACTGGCAGGTAGGAGGCACAGCCGCAACCCTAGGGCTGTATTGAGCACTCTGAGCCCCACCCCCATCAGGAGTGAGAGCCAGACATCGCAGGACCTGGTCCTGGCTGACTTGATGATGCAGAAGCCGCTGCTACACACTCAAATGGATCTTGCTAGAATCTGCCCTTCGGTCCTGGAGGAAAGCAGCTCTCACAGAAGTGTCTCCCTGGAGCATTCTGCTACAAAATTGCCCAACCAGGGTTTCCTGAGGGTGGCCTGCTGGCTGTCTGGTGCTGGGGAAGCCACCTCTGCTCCAGGAACCTAAACAAAATCCTTTCTTGGTGCAGAGTGTCTCCAGCACGCTGTAATGACAAAGTCTTTAACATGGGCCACCACTGAGAAAAGAGCAGTGTTTCAAGGGCCCAGCTACACTGTCACCGAGCAGGTGTGAATTTGATCACCCTTGGGGTGAAGTGATTTCCTGTGGGAAAACAGAGAGATGAATTTTTTTTTTAATTTTTTGACAGGTAGAGTGGACAATGAGAGAGAGAGACAGAGAGAAAGGTCTTCCTTTGCCGTTGGTTCACCCTCCAATGGCCGCTGCGGCCGGCGCACTACGCTGATCTGAAGGCAGGAGCCAGGTACTTATCCTGGTCTCCCATGGGGTGCAGGGCCCAAGCACTTGGGCCATCCTTCACTGCATTCCTGGGCCACAGAAGAGAGCTGGCCTGGAAGAGGGGCAACAGGGACAGAATCCGGCGCCCCGACCGGGACTAGAACCTGGTGTGCCAGCGCCGCAAGGCGGAGGATTAGCCTAGTGAGCCGCAGTGCCGGCCCAGAGAGGTGAATTTGGATCAGGCAGCCGATTGCAATGGCGGAGAGCTTCACAAGGAACAAAGACCAAAGTCCCAAAGTTGAGGGAGGAGTCCTCGAGTGTTTGGAGCAATCCAAGTAGTTCTGTCCTCAGAACATAGAGTAGAAGGTGGGGAGAGCCAGTGAGGATTTGCAGGAAAGATTCAGAAGGTCTTGGGTAGAGGGACAGTCAGCTTGCACTCAACATATAGGTGATGGTGCGTCACTGAGCAGTGCTAAGCTTTACACTGAGATCCGTGATTCAGATCAACGATTCCCTATAGCAGTGTGGAGGAGGAACTGGAAGAGGAGTGCATTTAAAACAAGGAGTCAGATTGAGGTGGCTTACCTCAGCCAGGCCTGTGAATGAATGCAAAACTGAGCTAAAGCAGCAGCAGTCTGGCTCTGGTGGATTTAAAAAAAGAAAAAAAAAAAAGATAGATTTTAGAGATATTGAACAGGTGGAGTAACTACAATTGGAACCTGACCAGATGTGACAAGACTCTGAGTGAATCTTCAGATCAGTGGGTCAGGACAATCTAACCCCAAACTGCAGTTTCCTTCTGAGAAAGTGGATGGAGCATTGCTCCACCCGTGAGTCCAGTGGGAGGGCTGTGGAGCAGATGGCCTCGGTTCATACCCAGGCTCCCGTACCTGCTGCCTCTGAGACCTCTGGCACATTCGAAGAACGCTTTGGGGACTAAATTGGATATATGTAAGCTATCTTAAACAATGTCTGGTATATTGCAAGCACTCAGTGACAATTGCTCATGCCATTTAAAAAAAAATAAAATTTATTTGAAAGACAGAGATAGGGAAGTAGAGGTCTGTTTGCTTCTTCACTCCTCAGATGGCCACAACTGCCAGGCCAAAGCAGGAGCCTGGAACTCCATCCAGGTCTTCCATGTGGGTGGTAGGGGCCCAAATGCTTTGGCCATCTTCCACTGCTTTCCCAGCACATTAGCAGGGACCTGGATCTGAAGCAGAGCAGCTGGGGCTCACTCGGACCACTGCTCTGATGTGAGATGCTGGTGTTGTAGTCAGCAGCTTAACCCTCTGTGCCACAATGATTGTCCCTGCTGCTGTCCTTTTTCTTGTACAAACTGAAAAGCACTTTGGAAATATATCATGCACTATATTATAATTGTTCTTTGTAAAACATAAAACTTTAAAAAGAAATGACATTAGCATTGGATCAATCCTGTTTTCTTATGAAATAATTTCTTTCTTCCCTTGTTAACAAAGAAAGAGAATATTTAATCAAGAAGCCCTGCATATCAACAGAAGGGAATATTTAATCAAGAATTGCAGTTTATTTTTAGGAGACAGCATAATAAAGGATAATAATGCTGAGACACCAGTGGTCAAACCAGAATTACCTGATTGAGTACGTACAGTAGTTAGATGTAGGATCTTATGTTCGTTCTTCCCTGCACTTGGCCAACTCCTATTCCCAAGGTAGATATTTCTGATTTAGTTGTGAAACCAAACTCTAACAAGGAAGTTATTTGTGATTTATTAAATACATAGGTTCTTCTGTTTCTCCTAAATTCAATCAATGGGATATCATTACCAGGACTCTGGAGTGAGGTTCTAACAAAAATGATGATAAAAGCAATGATTTCTGGCACCGTTATGGACATTGGATGTGGTCGGGGAACCAGATCTCACAGCAAAGCGGGGGAAGATCAGCCTCCTCAGTTCAACGCTATCCCCATCCCCATATACCTCCCTGGCTACTGGTGACATCTTCCTAAATACTTCCGAAGTAAATGAATGACCAGATTCCTTTTCAATACCAAAGTAAATCATTTGACAGAGTCTTAGACTAAATAATAGCAACAGGCTGGCTGGCCTCAGAATGGGGGTAGGGACTACACTGAAGAAACCTAGAGGGGCTGGCACTAAGGTGCGGCAGATTAAAGCTCTGACTTGCAGTGCCAGCATCTCATGTGGGTTCCAGTTCGAGTCCCGGCTGCTTCACTTCCGATGCTGCTCCATGTGGGATCCTTCTCCATATCCTTTCAACATTCTGCCTTCCTACCTTCCTACCTTCCTACCTACCTACCTACCTAACTATTCATAAAATTCACCCATCCATCCATCTGTCAATCCATCCATCTCTTTATTTCATCTATTAGCAGACTGTGGTCCTAGAATCCAGGTTTTGGTCACATTTCCTCCATTTATGTGGGATCTTGAGCAGATTCTGAACCATGATTCTATATGAGAACTTTTGAGTGTGGTGGCCTCTTAGATCCTTCTAGATTCAAACTTTTTTTTAAAAAAATTATTTATTTATTTGAAAGTCAGAGTTACACAAAAAGGGGAGAGGCAGAGAGAGAGAGAAAGAGAGAGAGAGAGAGAGAGGTCTACTGGTTCACTCTCCAGTTGGCCACAATGGCCAGAGCTGTGCTCATCCAAAGCCAGGAGCCAGGAGCTTCTTCCAGGTCTCCCATTTGGGTGCAGGGGCCCAAGGACTTCAGCCATCTCTTACTGCTTTCCTGGGCCATAGCAAAGAGCTGGATTGGAAGTGGAGCACCAGGGACTCAAACCAGTGCCCATATGGGATGCTGGCACTGCACATGGTGGCTTTACCTGCTATGCCACTACGCCAGCCCCTAGATTCAAACTTTAAGTCTACTTTAACAGACAGACCTTATCACTGATGTTCCTATTCTAAAGCACCTCATTGGGAGAAGGTGTTTGGTGAAGAGTGGAGACACCACTTGAGACACCCACATCTCCTATCAGAGTACCAGAGTTCAAGTCCAGGTTCCACTTTTGATTCTACCATCCTGCTAATGCTCACCCTGGAAGGTAACAGGTGGTGGCTCAAGGTTGTTCATGTGTGGAGTATAGGCTCCAGACTTTGGCCTGCTCCAGCCCAGGCTGTTACAGTCATTTGAACCAGTGTATGGAGGACTTTTGTCTCTTGGTCTCTGTTTCTCTTTCTTTGCCTTTCCAATAAAATGAAAATAAATAATAACTTTTAAAAATTAATAATTTAATTATAAATTTCATGGTTTTTATATATTCAGACTGGCATCTGGATTCTTCCAAGAAAATAAATAGGAAATAAGTTATGTGTAACATTAACAAGATAAATATACCAAATTGGTTTGATTAACAACCACTAAAAAGCCTGTTTTAAAGATATTAGAGACGAATCTAGGATTTAGCTGCCTCTGAGATAATTATTTTGCTCTTCCCTGGCACAGTTTTTATGTCCTGAGAAAAGATTTACATCTCAAATAAGCCACAGGAACAAATTAACTGCCAAGAGCTGTCTTTTGAATGATACTGTTGATAGCTAAGTTAAGATGATTGTAAGTCTATTAGGAAGTAAGACATCATTGCCTTATTGTTTTAAACATTTGAGATATAAAATTCTCACTAAACTCTGAAAATTATTTAAGTGGGCCATTCCAGACCATAAAGTGTGATTTGACTTGGGTG